>NW_015644168.1:1304601-1310509 GCF_001515625.1 Sinocyclocheilus rhinocerous
TTTTGGTTACAGTGTTTACTTCCTTTTTAATTATTTTTTTATTAAATATTTATTTATTTTTATTTTGTCATTTAAAGTATAAGTATGTTTGTTTTACACATTTATTTTTTAATCCATTTTCAAACTATTTAAAATTTCTTAAATGTTAATTAAAATAAATAAAATTATATCGGCTTTATATCGGCCATCGGCCACCCTGCTTTCCAAGATATCGGCATCGTCTGTCAAAAAAACAATATCGGTCGACCACTATTCATAACTTTATGGTTGAACCACTGATGTCACATGCACTATTTTAACGATGTCCTTACTACCTTTCTGGGCCTTGAACGTAATAGTTGCGATGCTGTCTATGCAGGGTCAGAAAGCTCTCTGATTTCGTCAAAAATATCTTAATTTGTCTTGTGAAGATGAACAAAGGTCTTACGGGTGTAGAACGACATGAGGATGAGTAATTAATGACAGATGTTTCATTTTTGGGTGAACTATCCCTTAAAAAATGCATTGGGTCTGTCCCACTACCCACACTTGCAGCCTGTGCACTTGACCACTTGTCCACTTATATGAACACCTGGGCCAAAAACCGGAAATGTGCCAAGTAAGCGTGAAGACTGCAAGTATGTTTACAACTTTTGATTACCTGATGGGCCAGACTTACATCATAGTGTTGTAACAAAGCAAGTTAAGTTCTCACTTTTGACTCAGCTTTATATACACATTTTAATTTTCAATACTTTGCACTTTTCTAAATGTCTGTTCAGTAGTCCAGACAGTTGCAAACATTTTACAAAATACACATACTAATCTCTGCACCAAGAAACTGTTACGTTTTGCAAATTGTATGTAACTTGTACTGTAGAGTGTTTCTGGAATTCTCATGGCAGGTGAGTTTCTGAACATGAATGATGGAATACATTATACATAGCCTTAAATAATGTTCCTAAGTGGTTTTAGAGATGATGTGGACTTAATAGTGTGTGTTGAGGGCACTGAGGGTTGGCATTTTTCAGATCTGGGACAGTCTTGTGCAATTCCAGATGCGTGCACGCAAGTGTTGGTATTGGGACAGGCCCATAGGCTTACTTTAAAGGTGGACCTGGAGTCACATTTCAGTGTAACGCATTGCTACACTGAAAATTTCTTCAAAAATATTAAAGCTTAGTACTCTTCATTCATTTCAGGAGCCAGGTGTAAGACTGTGGCTTACCCATAAAGCATTCAGGGCTTGCCCTATGGCTCAAACAGGACATGATTGGAAGGTGGGTTTGTGAGCTGGTTTAGGGCTCTGATTCGCTCTGGTATTTTAATGGCCGAAAGGTGTTGGTTAGTGTTTACTTCTTTTTTTTAATTATATTTTTATTAAATATTTATTTATTTTTATTTTGTCATTTAAAGTATAAGTATGTTTATTTTACACATTTATTTTTTAATCCATTTTCAAATGATTTCAAATGTCTTAAATATTAAATAAAATAAATAAAATTATATCGGCTCGACCACTATTCATAACTTTATGGTTGAACCACTAATGTCACATGCACTATTTTAACGATGTCCTTACTACCTTTCTGGGCCTTGAACGTAATAGTTGCGATGCTGTCTATGCAGGGTCAGAAAGCTCTCTGATTTCGTCAAAAATATCTTAATTTGTCTTGTGAAGATGAACAAAGGTCTTACGGGTTTAGAACGACATGAGGATGAGTAATTAATGACAGATGTTTCATTTTTGGGTGAACTATCCCTTAAAAAATGCATTGGGTCTGTCCCACTACCCACACTTGCAGCCTGTGCATTTGAAAAAATATGATTCCCAAATCCCAATGTACACAAACTTTCCAGATTACTGAGTGCCCTGTTGGTTAGTGTTTACTTCTTTTTTTTTAATTATATTTTTATTAAATATTTATTTATTTTTATTTTGTCATTTAAAGTATAAGTATGTTTGTTTTACACATTTATTTTTTAATCCATTTTCAAACTATTTAAAATTTCTTAAATGTTAATTAAAATAAATAAAATTATATCGGCTTTATATCGGCCATCGGCCACCCTGCTTTCCAAGATATCGGCATCGTCTGTCAAAAAAACAATATCGGTCGACCACTATTCATAACTTTATGGTTGAACCACTGATGTCACATGCACTATTTTAACGATGTCCTTACTACCTTTCTGGGCCTTGAACGTAATAGTTGCGATGCTGTCTATGCAGGGTCAGAAAGCTCTCTGATTTCGTCAAAAATATCTTAATTTGTCTTGTGAAGATGAACAAAGGTCTTACGGGTGTAGAACGACATGAGGATGAGTAATTAATGACAGATGTTTCATTTTTGGGTGAACTATCCCTTAAAAAATGCATTGGGTCTGTCCCACTACCCACACTTGCAGCCTGTGCACTTGACCACTTGTCCACTTATATGAACACCTGGGCCAAAAACCGGAAATGTGCCAAGTAAGCGTGAAGACTGCAAGTATGTTTACAACTTTTGATTACCTGATGGGCCAGACTTACATCATAGTGTTGTAACAAAGCAAGTTAAGTTCTCACTTTTGACTCAGCTTTATATACACATTTTAATTTTCAATACTTTGCACTTTTCTAAATGTCTGTTCAGTAGTCCAGACAGTTGCAAACATTTTACAAAATACACATACTAATCTCTGCACCAAGAAACTGTTACGTTTTGCAAATTGTATGTAACTTGTACTGTAGAGTGTTTCTGGAATTCTCATGGCAGGTGAGTTTCTGAACATGAATGATGGAATACATTATACATAGCCTTAAATAATGTTCCTAAGTGGTTTTAGAGATGATGTGGACTTAATAGTGTGTGTTGAGGGCACTGAGGGTTGGCATTTTTCAGATCTGGGACAGTCTTGTGCAATTCCAGATGCGTGCACGCAAGCGTTGGTATTGGGACAGGCCCATAGGCTTACTTTAAAGGTGGACCTGGAGTCACATTTCAGTGTAACGCATTGCTACACTGAAAATTTCTTCAAAAATATTAAAGCTTAGTACTCTTCATTCATTTCAGGAGCCAGGTGTAAGACTGTGGCTTACCCATAAAGCATTCAGGGCTTGCCCTATGGCTCAAACAGGACATGATTGGAAGGTGGGTTTGTGAGCTGGTTTAGGGCTCTGATTCGCTCTGGTATTTTAATGGCCGAAAGGTGGAATGTGTGGCGGCTGGCGTCGGGCCCAGTTTGAGCTCTAGTGTTACTGACTCTGGGGCCGTTTGTTTTGTAAGGTAAACCAGTGCTACACACCCAACAACTACGAATGAGAGACCCTAAGAACCAGCAACAAACCTCACCTCTCCTACAACTGCTTTTCAGCTGTTAAGCTAGGATTACTCAATTGCTATCTGACCCTTACTCTGCGGTGACATGAATGTTGTAACATGTATACAACATGCATGGTGAACAGCTATTCGCACGTAAAAAGGAATCCACATGTATATGAGTTTGTCGCCTTTCACTAAATCCAAGTTCACAAACATTCTGCTCAGACGATCGGCTGCCAAGCCAGTGTCAGAAGCACACATTCCCAAGTGGACCATTCTGGTGGGGTTTAATAAAAATAAATACATTTATTGTATGTTCCCTTGGAGGTTTCCGGCTTTTTATTTTAATGCCAGTGGAAAACTAAAAGTTGTTTCCAGCCTCACATATTGCCAGTCAGAGTGCTATAGCTGTGTTTAATGAACTTATTTACCATTGCAAAATGGTAACACTTCATTTTAACGTGCTACAAATGTTACATGTACTTACTATAGTAATCACAGTAAATTAAGCATAATTACAAGCAACTACCCCTAAACCTTACCCTAACCTTACCCTGTAGAAACTAATATTAAGTACTGTAATGTTGTTAATTAATATTATTTGGTACTTATTTGTGTAATTACACTGTAATAACATCACCTTAAAACATTGTACTGGTAAAATGAATAACATTTAAGAATAATTAACTATTAAAAAATAAAAAGTATATCTGGAAAAAAAAATGAAAGAGATGAGATGTATGACCAAATTGTTCTTGTTTGCCCTATAGAACCCCAGTCTAGTTCCATGTCTGGAGCTCCCATGAAGACGCAGCCTTCTGTCCACCCTATCCAGAGCGATGAGGGTGATGAACTGTTCCCCTCTATACGGGAGGGGGTGATTGGTGAAACTACAGGACTGCCCACTGAGAGAACCAGCGACCAACCTATGCCAGAAGCACCAATCATAATCAGCCCACCGCAAACGCACAAACCCAACATGTATGATCTAGAGTGGCGAGCAGGTCGGGACTGGGGCATCCCTATCAATGCATACTTTGTTAAATACCGCAAGGTAAGAAATCATAAAGTATGCTTGCAGATTTTCCATTATGAATGTTTTACTGATGTACTTTTTAAGTGGGGCACAAAATGTAGATAATTACCTCGTCAAGAATGACTGAATCACACTCCACCCTCTTCTTTCCCCTGGCGTTAGTTATCAGGTCAGATTTATAGTTATTAGATTTGAGAATGAGCACATACTCATAACAACGCCCTGTGCCATTTACTGTAAAAGTCAGCGCTAACACAATTCAGCAGTATCTGCCAGCCAAGAACGTTTTGGTAAGAAGTTGGTCATTTCCTCTTTAAAAACCTGTGTTTTCTTCAATAATAAGCTCCCTTGGCTAATAAAACTGCTCTGGTTCTTTTCAAGATTGCATTGGCAGCGTGTCACATTGGCTCAGGAAAAAGTGACACAGCTTGCGCTCTCAGGAATAGTTGAGTGGGTTGATCTTTTGTCATGATTCAGAGTAGGAGAATAAGAAAGACGTTACTGTTCTTTGTTGAACTTTACGTGCAGCATGTGCAGTCAGGGACAGAATATGAGGGCTGAAAGGTGCATGAGATCACTACATAAGGTAAGACTGTCACTTGACTGCGCATGTGCTGAATGTCCCTGTAGGTGGATGACATGGGTAATGTAGTGGGGAACTGGCACACGGTGCGAGTGCCAGGCAGTGAGAAGTCCCTGCCCCTGTCTGAGCTGGAGCCGTCCAGCCTGTATGAGGTTCTGATGGTGGCCCGCAGCGCTGCAGGAGAGGGCCAGCCCGCCATGCTGACCTTCCGCACTGGAAAGGGTAAGAATACAGTTTGCATTTTACCCAGCTGAAGCTCATTTTCACTTTTCCAAAGCTGTGTGGCTTTGATTACATTAGAACAAGATCATAGTTCTGTGAATCAGAGCAGTGGAAAATAGGTCAAGAATTGTGTTTTGGGTTAGAAAAAATGAATGCGTTATATTACATATACACCACCATTCACAAGTTTGGGGGTCAGTAAGTTTTTTTTTAATCTTTTTTATTTAAACAAACTAACATTTTTATTCAGCAAATGATGCATTCAATTGATCAAAAGTGACAGTAAAGGCAATTGATTATGAAAAGATTTCTATTACAAAAAAAGTATGTTCCTTCTCTATTCATCAAAGAATCCCAAAAAAGTGTCATGATTTACACAAATATATTAAGCAGCACAACTGTTTTGAACACTAATACAATAATAACAGTTTCTTGAGCACCAAATCAGCATATTAGAATGATTTATGAAGAATCATCCATCACAGGAATAATTTTTTTTTTACAATATTAATATTTTTACTGTATTTTTTTGAGCAAATAAATTCCGCCTTGGTGAGCATAAGAGAACATTTTTTTACCAAGACCAAACTTTTAAATGATTGTGATTATTTTATTATATTATATTATTTTATATTTAGTGCTGTCAAATTAATTGCGATTAATCGCGTCTAAAATAAAAGTTTTTGTTTACATAATATATGTATGTGTGCTGTGTATATTTATTATGTATATATAAATACACACATGCATGTATATATTTCAGCAAACTAGGTTATGTTTATA
>NW_015644168.1:1310690-1311927 GCF_001515625.1 Sinocyclocheilus rhinocerous
TAAACGTTTTTGTTTACATAATATATGTGTGTGTGTGTGTACTGTGTATATTTATTGTCTATATAAATACACACACACACATATATATATTTAAGAAAAATATGTTATGTTTATATATTAAATGTTTTATCTGTTATATAAATATCAATATATACACGTGAATACATGTAAATATTTTCAAAATATATACTGTATGTGTGTATTTATGTATACATAATAAATATACACAGAACACACATACATTATGCAAACAAAAACTTTTATTTGGGATGCGATTAATCGCGATTAATCGTTTGACAGCACTATATTATATTATATTTGTAAGTAATTTACATTTTACATAAATTACAGTAATACAAAATTATATGATGCATTGAATTTTCATGATTGCATTGGCAAATATTTTTTATATTTTCTAGCTCATGCATGTTCTAGATTTAAAGTAAGCATAAGAAATAATTTTTGCCTTTGCCACTTGCTGCTCACAATGCACACCTTTTGTTTGGTAAAAAAGAAACGGAAAGAAAAGAAAGAAAAAGTCCAACCATGTTTTCCATCATAATACAACATGATCACCAGCAGCAACATTATGAATCAAATCATAACTTTTCTTTCTCTTCTTCTCAGAGCGGACGTCCTCTAATAAGAACCCCTCCAAGGCTCCGATTGTGTCTCTTCCAGAGAAAGCACTGGAAGATAAAACCACCAACACTTACTATGGAGTGGTCATACATGACAGAGGTAAGGGGACGTCCCACAACACTATTACACCACAAAGGTCTGTCTTCTGCTTACTAATGATCAGTAATATACTTACCCTCCAAGTGTAGTTCACCAAAAAAATGAAAATCGTTTGTATGTGTTCTGTAGAGCACAAAAGGAGATATTTTGAAGTGTTCATGCTTATTTTTTCATACAGTGAAATGGAGGTCTGCATTCCCGCGGCTCTCCCTCGGGAACCACAGGACCCGACCAGATTTTTTGCGCCGCGGAATTAAAATCCCGAATAAAACGCGGTAGCGGTCGGTAACTCTGGTGTAATTTGAACGGGAGCGGGCGGTCTAACAATATCCCATTCCCGACGTCCATTCAGAACAGCATATCTGCGCTTTATTCTTATTGACCACCGGTACAGCCTGCACTCGGACTGTTATGTATGGGAAGCCAAACAACTCAAATGTGGGACGAAACAGAGCGGTATTAAAGTGTTCGCGCCGCGCTGACCTGTCATAGGCGC
>NW_015644168.1:1311973-1317801 GCF_001515625.1 Sinocyclocheilus rhinocerous
TGCTTTAAACGTCACGCGCTTTATTTGCGGGGTCTGTGCGCAGCATGTGCATAACGATGCTCAGAGCAGGCTGTACCTGTGGTAAATATACGGCCCTCAGACAGAACAGGCAGGTTGTCGATGAGTGACAGAGCAGAATAAGGATGGAGCAAAGTGTGGATGCGCTGTCCTTGAAGTACGTTCAACTCGGTTTTGTTTATATTTTTCTTAGCCTATAATTTAAAATGACAGATGACGTATTTATTTATTTTCTATTTTCTTATTTATTTGTGTCTTAAGATGATTCATATAAATTCAAGTCAACGTCAATAAATTCAAGACTTGACAAGACGAATAAAATAACATACAATTTTGTGCAGACTACACTTTTATTTGTCAGCCTATCTCTCTTTCTTTCAGTAGCGGAAATTTAAATGTGAGATTCTGTAAACGAGATCTAAATTTAGCGGGAACGGTCGGGTCGGGAAGAAAATTATTCTAAGCGGACAGCGGGTGAGCAAAGAGTGAATATATAGCGGGAGCAGGTGGGTGCGGAATATAGCCTTGCGGGAGCGGGACTAAAAAAATAGTCCCGCGCAGACCTCTACAGTGAAACCATATTGTGACCAGGCACTAAGTACCGAGAAAAAAAAAAAAAAAAACTACACAGAAGTTTAGTCCACACAATTTTGAGCCTTCTGAGACCGTACAATAACTTTCTGGTCATAATATGCTTTCATATATGATAAAGAGTGCAAGAAGATTCTTCAAAATGTCTTCTTTTGTGTTCCATGTCAAAATACGACATGAGGGTGAGTAAATATTCACTTTGGGTGAAATAATCTTATAATATGCACAGGGACTCACAGATGTGTGAGATGCATTTCTGTAATTAGAGTTTGAGCGTGTGTGTGCACATTTAGATTCTAATGGGAATGGACCCAGTTTTATTTGCCACATAAATTTTGCTCTGTCTTTCTCTCTCTGCTTGCGTCTCTGTGTCTATGGCTCAGAGCCCATTCAGTAAGTACTCAATTGACTCTGGCATGCTGTCGGTCTGTTGTGTGTGTGTGTGTGTGTGTGTTGGTTTATTTTATTGTGGGCTATGTGTGTGTGTGTGTGTGTTGGTTTATTTTATCTTTGTCTGCTCTTTTGGTCTTTTCACTGATGGATGCTGAGGTTACATCTTGCACTTGACATGAAAACTGCTGTTTATTTTTGGAAGACACAATAATTAGATCTTATAGTTTGCATTTATTTTTTTCAAACTTCTAATTTGGTTGGTTTCATCCCTAAGTTCCCGAGGCCCCAGACCGCCCAACTATCTCTATGGCGACAGAAAGCTCTGTTTATGTCACTTGGATCCCACGAGCCAATGGTGGCTCTCCAATCACGGCCTTTCGCGTGGAGTACAAGAAGCAGGGCAGAAGTGGGGACTGGATCATCGCGGCCGATAATATCTCACCGCTTAAACTGTCTGTGGAAGTGCGCAACCTGGAACCAGGTAAGGTTACACCAGGATTTCCACAGATTATTTAAATACAATACCAGTCAAACGTTTTTGAACAGTAAGATTTTTTTATGTGTTTTAAAGAAGTCTCTTCTGCTCACCAAGCCTGCATTTATGTGATCCAAAGTACAGCAAAAACATTAACATTTTGAAATATTTTTACAGTTTAAAACCACTGTATCCTATTTGAATATATTTTAAAATGTAATTAATTCCTTTGATTTCAATCATTACTTCAGTCACATCATTCTAATATTCTGATTTGCTACTGTAAAACATTTATTATTATAATTATTATGTTGAAAACAGCAGAGTAGAATTTTTTTTCAGGTTTCTTTGATGAATAGAAAGTTCAGAAGAACAGCATTTATCTGAAATAGAAATCTTTTGTAACCTTATAAATGTCATTATCATCACTTTGAACAATATAATGCACCCTTGCTAAATAAAAGTATTAAAAAAAAACATCATATTGACTCGAAGCTTTTGAATGTTATACTGTATAATGTTACAAAAGCTTTTTATTTCAGATAAATGCTGATCTCTTCAGTCACATCATTCTAATATTCAATGCCATTATCATCACTTTGAACAATATAATGCACCCTTGCTAAATAAAAGTATTAAAAAAAAACATCATATTGACTCGAAGCTTTTGAATGTTATACTGTATAATGTTACAAAAGCTTTTTATTTCATATAAATGCTGATCTTTGGATCTTTCTATTCATTAAAGAAAATGTACGTAGCTGTTTTCAATATTGATAATAATAATAAAAAATGTTTCTTGAACAGCAAATCAGCATATTAGAATGATTCCTGAAGGATCATGTGACACTGAAGACTGGAGTAATGATGCAGAAAATGTAACTTTGATCACAGGAATAAATTACATTTCAAAATACTTTCTATTTGAATGTGTGAATATGAATTTCACAATATTATTGCTTTTGCTGTATTTTGGATCAAATAAATGTAGGCTTGGTGAGCAAAAGAGATCTTTAAATAACATAAAAAACCTTACTATTCAAAAACTTTTGACTGGTAGTGTATATTGTTTGGGTCACACTGGTAACACTTTAGTATAGGGACCAATTCTCACTATTAAGTAGTTACTTATTACCATGCCTATTATTAACATATTGGCTGTTTATTGGTACTTATAAAGCACATATTCTGCATGACCATATTCTACATCCCTAATCCTTCCCAATACCTAAACTTAACACCTACCTTACTAACTATTATTAAGCAGTAAATTATGAATTTATTGAGGCAAAAGTCGTAGTTAATTGTTTGTTAGTAGTGAGAATTGGACCTTAAAGTTTGACAATCACACTTTAGTTTGGGGTCCAATTCTCACAATTAAATAACTTTTTACTACAACTTTTGCCTCTATAAATTCCTAATTACTGCTTATTATTAGTAGTTAGTAAGGTAGTTATTAAGTTTAGATATGGGGTAGGATTAAGGGACGTAGATAATGGTCATGCAGAATATGTGCTTTATAAGTACTAATAAACAGCCAATATGCTAGTAATATGCATGCTAATAAGCAACTAGTTAATAATCATGGTTAATTGTATTTTAATTAATAATCAAATTATTTGTATTATTATTCAATATTAAAAAGTAATTGAAATTCTGTTCTGTAATTAGCTAGTAATTAGTAGTAAAAATATAAAAGTCTCATTTGGTCTAATAAATCTTTTCGTGACAGGCTCCACATACCGTTTCCGTGTCATTGCCATGAATAACTATGGTGAAAGCCCTGCTAGCGCCACCTCCAGGCCGTACCAGGTCTCTCTGTCGAGTCCACCCGTCTCAAACCGTCCGATCACTGGCCCTCACATCTCCTTCACTGACGCTGTCAGCGATACTCAGATCATGTTACGCTGGACTGTGAGTACACTTGTGAACAGGCACACGAATGCAGTACATTTACATTTACTAACTCTGCCCAAAAACCTGAGCTGCCCATTTGAAGGTGCACTGCTGACACAAAGGCTGTTACTAACAGTAGGCAACAAAATATACTATCGTTCTGGCTAAAATAAAGGCAGCTGCGTGCAGAGGCAGTAGACATCGCGCGAGGCAGCTCACTAGGTTTTGGAACAGTTTCTGTCAGGCACTCAATAACTCATCACTGAATAAACTGTGAGTTTTTCTATCATTCCGTGCTTCTGTATGTGTATCATTAGCACATTAATCTTAAAAAGGGTCTCACCACTTGTACAAACAAATGTTGTTTCTGTTTCTGGCCTGTTGAAGGAATAACCCTGAACCTCATATTAGCAGCTCAGGGGTTTAAACTAGCTTGTGTGTTAATGTTTTAGACATATGCCTTTTATATCTAATGGCCAATTTAATTACACTCACATTTCATGCTTAATTCGAAAATGAGAGTGTAAAAAGTGTCCAGAACTAACCACATAACAAGTTCACTCCCCGGGTTGTTCTTCTCTGCAGTGCCAATTGTCCTGAAGTGTTTTTCAGCACGTTAGCGGAGTATTCGTGTGTGCACTTTTCCAGGCACTGTGTAGTAGCTTTCCCATCAGCCCCTGTGAGCCACCCCAGAATGTCCAAACAGAGCTGTAATTGGCAATGGTTACTGGTGCAGTTTTGCAGGAAAAAGTGTGTGTGAGTTTAGGAACAGATTAGGAATCCTTATCCTGCCGTAATGAGTGGAACGGACTGACTGAGTTAAGCTATATTTAGAAGACATGCATGAGAAGAAAAGGTTTGATGTGTCTTAAAGGAGAAGTCCATCTAGAAATGAACATTTTGCCATTTACTTACCTTCATCTGTATTTGTTTTGTGGAATAGGAAATTATTTTGGAAGTAAAAAAAAAAGTCACAGTTGCAACGACTTGAAAATTTCATGTTAAAAAAAAAAAAACATGAAAACATCACAAAGTAGTCCACACACCTTCTGCAGTTCATTTCAGGTCATAAAAAAAACGTCGTGTGAGAAACAAATCAAAATCTGTCATTACTGACTGATAATCTGGATCTTAGATTGAAGCAAGTGTTGAACTTGAGAAACTAATCATTTGGTGAATCTTCTTTCAAAAGATTAAACTTAAATGAAGAATGAATTCTTTCTGTAAATTGGACATTGGCACTTGTGAACATTCCACTGCAGTACTTTTAACGTGCATTTTTGTAGAGTTCGTCCCTATTCACTTTCATTGTATGGAAGAGTACACCAAGAACAATCTGCTAAACCTCATGCATGTTTGGAATGAAATGAGGGTGCATAAATAAAACAGAAATTTTATTTTTGTCTTCACTAACTCTTTAGCTAAAAAAGTTAGCCAATCATAACACGATTGCCAATCATAACACAGGCTTCAATTGTTGTCTAGAAGTCTTCCAAAAAGTTCCAATTTTTTTTTATTATTCTAATGTTCAGTGAAAGGTCGTAAAATGGTCATGTAAACAAATTATGACTGTTTATGGTGCAAGAAACCATGACTAACATTATTAGTAGACTTTAGAAAATAAAGTGATGCAAATGTGTACATTACCTTTTTAAGCAGAGCAGGATGTGTTGATTCTAGTTAAACTAGTTAGGTTCTTATCTTTGATGGCATAGTATATATTGAAGAAGCAAAAATACATAATTAGCTTTTTTTTCCCCACTCTCTTTCATAGTACACTCCCTCCAGTAATAACAACACACCCATCCAGGGATTCTACATCTACTATCGGCCAACAGACAGCGACAACGACAGTGATTACAAGAGAGATGTGGTGGAAGGTGAGATCATGGTGTCTTTCTTCTCTTATTGCTCTTATCTCACGGCTTCTTACAGAATACATAAACAAACGGATGTGAAATATTGAAATTTCATTCTGTGAGAAGAAAATGATAAGAGAGACATGAAACAAACACAGCTGTACAGGAAATCAGTTGCCTGGGACTAGTGGTTGACCGATATTGTTTTTTTGACAGCCGATGCCGATATCTTGGAAAGCCGGGTGGCCGATGACCGATATAAAGCCGATATAATTGTATTTATCTTAATTAATATTTAAGAAATTTGAAATAATTTGAAAATGGTTTAAAAAATAATTTTGTAAAATTAATATACTTATACTTTAGATGACAAAGTATTTTCCACAAATAAATGTTTTTTTTATAATTTTATAATTAAAAAGGAAGTAAACTGTAACCAACAGAGCACTCCGTATTCTGGGAAGTTTGTGTGCATTGGGAATCATATTTTTTCAAATAAACCCAAGGTATCACTTATTTTACATACAGCACACAGTGAAAATGACATGAATATGACAGTGGGCAAATGCATAAAGTGCAGCATAATTTGAAATCAC
>NW_015644168.1:1318386-1325411 GCF_001515625.1 Sinocyclocheilus rhinocerous
ACGATGACAGCGAACAGGGAGAATGTGAGCACTGTGTGCTCAGGCACTGCCGCACTCAGCGCCGTCAAAGTAAAAGTCCCGCCTCAAACGCATCGGCCAAACAGAAAAACTTATCGGCCGATGCCGATATTTGAAAAATGCCAAATATCGGCCGATATATCGGCCTTGGCGATATATCGGTCGACCACTACCTAGGACAGTGGTCAGTTATAGAGTTTATTAGACAAGTATTTGACCGAGAAGTGCTACAATTGACCAATCAGAATGAGGTATTCCAGAGAGCCGTGTAGTATGAGTGTGTAATGTATATTCAGTCTCAGAGGGGGCGGGACAAAGAAAGCGTAATCTGTTGATTGATGTGTAGTGAGTTCTGCTCTCAGAGTAATGAGTCTGTGTAAAATGTGTTTGTAATAAATGGCTGCCATACTAATGGGCCTGAACTGAAACCCAACACTGACCGCTCAGAGAGGGATTCAAGTTTCTGAGAGGAATGTTAACTGCCGTCGCCTCTCCTCCGCCTATTTTTTACTTTTTACCCCCTCTTTCTCTCTCTTCACATTGGCCCCTCAAACCTCCCCTCGTCCATCCAAACAACAAGCTGTCAGAAACACGCTGGGCAGATAAGATGGCTTCATACGTCTCAGCGTTTACAGAAATCTCAGGAGCGTGCCTACAAATTGTTGGTCTTAAAGTCAATGTGAAATGCTGTTTGCAACCCATTTTACTTTCATAATCTGACATATTTGTAAGTGAAACTGGAAAAAATGTAGGAAGGGACATTATTTTTAACATAAAAAATTGATTGGATCTTGAATTAGGATTTGAACTATGAAAGTAAATAGAGTCATTTTAAAAAATGACACTATTTACTTTCATAATTCAAATCCTAATTCAAGATCCAATTAATTTTGAATGATTTTTTTCCGTTCAATAAAAAATTCTGACTGGCGTATTTCAGGTTCTACAGGGTTAATTGTATGCTAACTTTAAATGCATAATAAATAAAACTCTCCTTTAGTAATAGATTTGAACTTTTTTATATCAAATTAACAAAATTCTTTAGTCAAAGTGTCTAACCACACGTTTTTATAAACATTCAATCAGATGTAACTGCTTTGATTTAGTAAAATAAATGTTGATTTTGGTAAATTAAAAGCGTGCCTACAAATTGTTGGTCTTAAAGTCAATGTGAAATGCTGTTTGCAACCCATTTTACTTTCATAATCTGACATATTTGTAAGTGAAACTGGAAAAAATGTAGGAAGGGACATTATTTTTAACATAAAAAATGTATTGGATCTTGAATTAGGATTTGAACTATGAAAGTAAATAGTGTCATTTTTAAAAATGACACTATTTACTTTCATAGTTCAAATCCTAATTCAAGATCCAATACATTTTTTATGTTAAAAATAATGTCCATTCAATCAGATGTAACTGCTTTGATTTAGTAAAATAAATGTTGATTTTGGTAAATTAAATTTGGTAGGTTGATTCAAACCTTGTGAGTTTGTAAGTCTTTTGACTGAGTCCTTACAAGAATCGGTTGATAAGAGTCATTTGTTTCTGAATCAGACTACACTAGCTGTGCTGTATATTTATTTTAGTGAATGCCCCGCAAAAACAACGTAATAGAAGACATTTTTATTTATTATCTAACTTTAAATGCATAATAAATAAAACTCTCCTTTAGTAATAGATTTGAACTTTTTTATATCAAATTAACAAAATTCTTTAGTCAAAGTGTCTAACCACACGTTTTTATAAACGTTCAATCAGATGTAACTGCTTTGATTTGGTAAAATAAATGTTGATTTTGGTAAATTAAATTTGGTAGGTTGATTCAAACCTTGTGAGTTTGTAAGTCTTTTTGACTGAGTCATTACAAGAATCGGTTGATAAGAGTCATTTGTTTCTGAATCAGACTACACTAGCTGTGCTGTATATTTATTTTAGTGAATGCCCCGCAAAAACAACGCAATAGAAGACATTTTTATTTATTATATTTGTATGATTTTGTTGTACTCTAACTTTTTATCTCATCACATTCAATTCCAACTGCAAACTCACAATTTATATATAATTTCTTTGGCCGTGTCACACTTGATTCAGCAGTGATGCTGAATAACAGTGCAGGAAACACTGATATGTTGTGTGTGCAGAGGAAAAAAGTGCACTAAAAAGTTTCTTTTAGTTTCTAATTCTTTTTTCATGTTTGTGCGAGTCTGTGTGTTTTGTGTTTTTCTCTCTCATTATGCAGTACAGCAGCTGGTCATTTAGTGTACACCATGCCTTCACTGTGTTAAAAAGAGAAGTGAGCTACACAAATAAAATATTGTGGCACAAACTGTAATTAGAGAGCTGGCTCTCAACATACATGAGTGACTGTGGCGAGCGGTTGCTACGATATGTGTGTGTGTACTCAGGGCCCTGAGTGTGTTCAATGGGAATACTGGAGCCAGGCCAGAACAAACGTTAAGCTGCCTTATAAGGAGCCTGTCTGCAGCAAAGCAACTGTCTGAATCCTTCTGGGACTCTGTGAGAATGAGAGAGCGAGAGTGTGTGTGTGTGTGCGTGAGAGAGAAAAATGAGATTGAGAAAATGAATTGTGGTTTGGAGAGAACAACACATGCTTTGAGAAAAGCCCTTCTCATTCAGTAGAGTCACTCTCATTGCCTTCCTTTTCCCGCCTCCTTCTCCTAGGCTTCAAATTCTGGCACTTGATTGGTCAACTCCAACCCGAGACGTCGTACGACATCAAGATGCAGTGCTTTAACGACGGCGGCGAGAGCGAGTATAGTAACGTCATGATCTGCGAGACCAAAGGTGAGAAGCTGAAGTACCGTCACAGGAATGCTATATTTAACGTGTAGACAGGAACCCATAAAGCCCCTGCGGTAATGACAGAGGAAAGCGAGCTATCGTTTTATTAGTAGCTAGACAAAGAGAGACATTGTGCTGCATCTCCTTGACATCATTCACTGATAACTGCCCTAATGCAGCACTGTTGAAATCAAACCAGAGCGTCATTCACAGCCAGAGCAAATAAAAATCATGGAGTGCAAACAGACCTGCTGCTGCCGCAAGCTTTAAGACTGACAACAGTTGCATTGTTATGTGCCAGCACTTGCTAGTGGTGCTTTATTATTGCTTATACTTGGGTTAGAGATTTGAACAAACCCCTAATCCGAAGTTTTAGAGCATTAGCGTTAAACGGTGCATAATTTATCCTGCCCCATTAGTTCTACAGATATGATTGATTCATCATGCAGCTTGTTGAGGAGAGCTGTGTTTCTAAGCAATTTAAACGATATATATATATATATATATATATATGTATATTTATATATAGATTGTTTTTTGCATGAAACACAACAAACGAGAGGAAAGATAATCCATAGAGTAGAAAATAATTTTGCAGGCTTGCTGTAGGGTCTCTTGTGATCGAGAAATAATCCATAAAACCATAGTAAATGTGCTAAAATCATTCCAAACAGCATAGCAGGTTAGCAATGGCCTAGCAAACACCTAGAACACCCTAGCAAATATTGAGTGCAACAGTGCTGCCCAAGGTTTTTTTTAATTTTACTTTTTTATCTGTAACTTTTTATCTGTAAGTATTTTTACTATTAATTTTTCCTGTAAGGATTTTTTAAAAAGTCTTTCTTTCAGAGTCATAAGCCATTAACCAAACCAACCAGTTGCCAGGTGAATCAGAACATTACAGAACTTTGATTTGAAGCAAAAAAGTATTTGAAAATCGGACAAAAAAAAAAAGACAAAGGTACAAGACTGTGTGCTTATTGTCCTTAATGAGAGAAAGAACTACAAAGCGTTGTGAATTGCATAACTGAATTAAATACAATGGAGAAATATAAATATATTGATTTAAATGTGTTGTGTATATAGAATTAAATATTGCAAAAGATGCGTATTATGCATACAAATATTATGTAGCTTGAGAGGGCATGGAAACGGACTCTACATCATTAACAGTAATTCATGGGAGTGGGCCGTTGCTAAAGTTTTTTTAATAATGCAATTTGGTTGTCACATATCTGATTGGTGGAGATTTCTCAGTAGAATTATGGGTAATGTAACTTTTCACCTGGAAGAGGTTCAGAAATAAGTTGAAGTAGCATGGGCTGATGGCTTCGACAAAAGCAATACCGTTGATTAATGACCAGTGTTGGGGGTAACGCATTACAAGTAATTCGAGTTACGTAATCAGATTACTTTTACCAAGTAACTAGTAAAGTAACACATTAGTTTTAAATTTGCAAAGAAATATATGGGTTATTTTTTCAAATAACTTTGTTTTCCTATTTTTTCACTGACACCAAAATCCACTGTAAACATTCTATCATCTGTATAGAAGTGCTCTAAAACCCTTCAAACACCTTACTGCTCAAATACCTTATTTGATAATACGTAATTACGAATTACAAATACGTAATACCTTACGTATGTGTACAAAGTACACATTTTAAGTATTGTGTCAATGAATTTTGCCAGGGCAAGCAGCATTTCTTTTTGTAAATGTTAAAAAAAACATTAAATCAATAACTAATAAATGTAGAACTTGTGACATATTCTCTTGAAAGACATCCAGATGTTTCATCCCTTCACACTCACTTTCTTCTATTTCTTTCCCTTCAGCCCGTCAACCTCCAGGTGTGCCCAGCCAGCGCCCCATAACCCCTCCAGGCTTTTTCCCCGCAGATACACCCAGCCAGCCGGGCGGCCTGCTCTACCTGATCGTGGGCTGCGTTCTGGGCGTCATGGTGCTCATTCTGCTGGTCTTCATCGTCATGTGCTTGTGGAGGAACCGACAGCAGAACAGTCTGCATAGTAAGTGCCACTTCCTGGTCTAGGTTTGAGTTTTTGTCCATATGCTTGTTGGGGCTGCTGAGAACCAAAGTACTGAATGATTACTAAGAAAACTATTGAATTTCCATCACTGTAGTGACCAAAAATAGTTACAATGTTTTTTTTAAGGTGTATATTTTTGTTGCTTTTGTAAGTATCAATTTATTTTGCAGCCACTGTTGTTATTATTATATTTAGATATGTAGTAATGAGACCAGCAGCGCTGTGTTGTTTTAGTTTATGTAGTATTTCTGTAAGGTTAAGAGAGGTTATGTTATGTCAATAAATTCTTTATGAAATTGAGTTAGAGTCCACCTCCTGATACAGGCCTGGTTTTCATTGCCTCTCCTCGACAGCCGGCCCTTTGAAGTTTTCTTTCTTTCTGTCTTTTTTTCTCTCTCTTCCTCTCTCAATGAGATTGAGTAACAGAATAAACAGTGCTGGCCACAGCGGTGTGTATAAGTAGTAACACAGACACACCTCCCCCTGAAATAGGCCACAAATGGGCCTGCTAACGTTAATCACACACACTCCGGTTTGCTACTAGTTGGTTTTTCATGTGTGTTTGGCAAAAGCATTATAATTTCATATTTGTGCTTTTTCTTCAGCATTTTTAATGCAATATTGACAACTTGACTATAATTTATTAGTGTAGTTATGTTTTGTGTATTAATATAAAAAATAAGAAAAAGGTTGGATTGTACCATTTACACTACTGTTCAAAAGTTTGGAGTCGGTAAGATTTGTTTATGCTTTGAAAGTCTCCTATGCACACCAAGGCTAGTAATATTGTGAAATATTATTACCCTTTAAAATAACTGTTTTTAATAGTATATTTTAAAATGGAATATAATCCTCCTGTATTGGTAATTCCAAACTTTCAGCAGCCATTACTCCAGTCTTTAGTGTCACACGATCCTTCAGAAATCATTCTAATATGCTGATTTGCTGCTCAAGAAACATTTATTATTGTTATGTTGAAATGCTGCACAGATATTTTCGTGGAAACTGATATGCTTTTTTAGGATTCTTTGATAAATGGAAAGTTTAACATTTATTTGAAATATTTTGTAACATTATAACATATAACATTATACTGTTCTAGATGAATAAAAGTATTAATTTCTTGGGGAAAAAAACCCAGAACTAACCCAAGACTTTGAACAGTATAAAAAATTGAACTTTTGAAAAGCAGTGTATAATAATTACACAACAATTAACAAATAGTTTTAGATAGAGTTTAGCATGTCACACAACAGGATGTCAGCTACCCATTACAAAACATACTAACATAAAAAAATATTCTCTGTAGAATACGACCCTCCAAGTTACCTTTACCAGTCTGCAGAGATGAACGGCCATGTTCTGGAATATTCCACGCTGCCCGGCTCCAGCCATGTGAATGGAAGCGTGCACACGGGCTGTGGACACACCGCTCCCATGATGCCCCAGGCCTGCCATCACCTCCACCACAAGCTGCCCAACGGTCTGGCTTTGCTGAACAGATCAGGAGGCCTCTACCCTCCTGGGCATCCGCACACACATGACGCCTCTCTGCCCCACAACACCATGGAGTACGATCACTCACACCCTCATCACCTTCATAACGTGAGTAAATGTGTGTGCATGTGTGGTTGTATTTAGATTCTGGTAATCGAGTATAGATAAAGTGCCTGATTGATTCCCATGCAGTTTTTGTGTTGTAGCTGTTACTGTATTGTGGAATGCTGTATTAACTAATCAGCATCCAGAATCATTAAATTCAAACCCATTTTACAGTGTATAGAGCAGTATAGTGTAGCATGGTTTATTCTTTAAACTAGTGCTGTCAAATGATTAATCGCGATTAATTGCATCCAAAATAAAAGTTTTTGTTTACATAATATATGTAACCCTGGACCACAAAACCAGTCTTAAGTCGCTGGGGTATATTTTTAGCAATAGCCAAAAAAACATTGTATGGGTCAAAATTATCGATTTTTCTTTAATGCAAAAAATCATTAGGATATTAAGTAAAGATCATGTTCCATGAAGATATTTTGTAAATTTCCCACTGTAAAAATATTAAAACGTATTTTTTGATTAGTAATCAAATTAGTAAAGAACTTCATTTGGACAACTTTAAAGGCGATTTTCTCAGTATTTTGATTTTTTTT
>NW_015644168.1:1325701-1345314 GCF_001515625.1 Sinocyclocheilus rhinocerous
TATATTTATTATGTATATATAAAAGCACACACATACAGTATATATTTTGAAAATATTTACATGTATATATTTATATTCTTTTAATTTATATTATATATAAATATATTTAATATATAAACCTTACATATTTTTCTTGAATATATACATGCATGCGTTTATATTTATAAATATCCTGATAAATATACATAATAAATATACACAGTACACACACATATAATATGTGAACAAAAACTTTTATTTTGAATGCAATTAATCATTTGACACCACTACTTTAAACATATTTAATGGGTTTACTGGGTAGTCTGGCTAATATTTTCTTTTATTTTGTACGGTTATGTTCATGGTTTTGATGATTCATGTGTCTAAAGTGTACATATAAACACTACCAGTTTGGAAAAGGTATGAAATATTTTTTTTTAAATGGTTTTGGGAGAAGTTTCTTATCCTCACAAAGGCTGCATTTGTTTGATAAAGTACAAATTAAAAACAGTGGTATTGAAAGTGGTATGAAATATTGGGCCCTATCATACAGCCGGCACAATGTGGCGCCAGGCGCGACGCAATACGTTTTTTGCTAGTTTTAGTAGTTATCGCAGTTATCATTTTCACATCCTGCGCCACGTTGTTTATATAGCAAATGCATTTGCACCCATTTGTGCGCTCATGGGCGTGCTGGTCTGAAAACGAGGTGTGTTCAGGCGCATTGTTGGCTCGTTGCTATTTTGAGGCAACTGAAATAGACTGCGCCATTGACCAACTAAAACCTGGTCTAAAGTCGATTGCGCAGTATTTTTTTGTTATTTAAAAAGCGCATTAGTATAGGCGGGTCCACAACGCACGCACACTCTGCTTACACACACAGGGACATGCAGCAGCACACAAACATGCCAAATATAAAAAATGAAAGGATTACAATGTAAAAGATTATTATTGTGTAGGCTACATATACAAATGCCTAAATGTCATAATGGATAGTCATTGCATGTATCAGAATTAGGCTACCTCGAGCACGAACAGATCCGTTTCGTCTCTGGAGACGCGTTCAGTCTTTGCGCTTGCCATGTAATTAGCGAATCCGCCATGGTGCGAGTGCAACTGGCTCATAAAGGGAATGGGGGATGAGACTCTGATTGGTTTATTGCGCATTATGCCCAAAACACACCCATTACTCATTAAGAGAATAGGGACAATCCTTTTAGACCATGCGCCGGGCGTTTTTACCGTCATTAAACTAGCAAAAGTTGACTCGGATACGCCCTAAGTGCACAAGCGCCTTTCGCTTTCGATCGTGCGCTTAGATCGTTAAAACAGGGCCCATTGTTATAATTTGAAATCTCAATTTTCTCACTTCTTTATTTTAAAATGAAATGTATTCCTATGATGGCAAAGCTGAATTTTCAGCATCATTACTCCATTCTTCAGTGTCTGATGCTGATTGCTGCTCAGTTATTTTTTTAATTATTATTGGTACGCAATTATTAATAATGGTTCTGATTATTATTAATGTTGAAAACAATCTTTGCTGCTTAATATTTTTGTGGAAACTATGATACATTTTTTCCAGGATTCTTTGATGATTAGAAAGTTCAAAAGAATAGAATTTGTTTGAAATAGTAATCTTTTATAGAATTGTAAATATGTTTACTTACATTTTTTATCAGTTTAATGTGTCCTTGCTGAACAAAAGTTCACTGTTATTAATAATAATAAATGTTTCTTGAGCAGCAAATCATCATATTAGAATGATTGCATTGCATCACAGGAATAAATAACATTTTAAAATATATTAAAATAGAAAACAGCTGTTTTTGTACTGTATTTACGATCAAATAAATGCAGCCTAGGTGAGAAAAAGAGACGTCTACTAAAAACATTTGAACTGTCGTTTCCACGGACAACCGTAATATTTTAACAATACAGTATAATACAGTACAGTATGTTGTGTTATAGTGTAATATAGTGCGGTATAGTATAGTGTAGCCTGATATAGTATAGTATAACTTGGTATTGTTCAGTATGGTGTAATGTTAAATATAGAATAGAAAAAGGCCAGTTAAAGGCAAGTTCTGTGGTCATTTTTACATCCATAGTCCATCTGCTCCCTGATATAATATTTCTTATAGTGTGGTTTAGTGATACTGAGAGTGAGAAACAGTGCTAGCCTATAAAACACTAATATGTGACTGGACGTGAAATACGGCTAGTGTTATATCTGTTGTGTGTTTGCTGTGGCAGGGTGGAGGGATATACACGGCTCTGCCCCAAAACGACTCGTCGGACTGCATGAGCTGTCAAAACTTCTGCAACAACAACAGGTGAGAAAGAGCGAAATGTAATACTGGAAAAGTCAAGCCCAGTAGCTTGTTAATGTTTGGTGTTTACATGCCTGCAGAATTATGTTTTGCTCAGCACGCCTCCAGTCAGCAAACCAATCATCTGTTCCATCTGGTTCTCATTTCACCCCTGACCTGAGCTTATTCTGTTCTGGGCTAAACACACACACATACACACATGGCGACTCCCCTCGACGAAACTTGTTTGTGTACTCTAGTGTGTCCGGCAGTAACAGTTTACACTGAATGCACCCTTGCTACAGTCTTAATGAGCGCAGTGTTTACTTAGCCGCAGCCAGCGGGAGAGCTGAGGGAAATCCTTCTGAATGGAGCTGATATCAGCGTACCAGCTAACCGTGTGCATCTGTGTACGCTTTATATCCCTGATTACTTCTTGAGTGAGCATACAGTTATCTGCATGTGTATTTATACTCTCAGGTATTGTTTGTTTATGTGTGTGTGTGTGTGTGTTGAAGTCTCTGTGTCTTATCAGCATGTGCAAACACACAGAGACACAGGCTGTTGAGTCAGGTCAGGCAGCGTAGAGGCTCGCGGAAATAAATCTGTGATCTCTGATGCGATCATAGTTTGACATTGCAGAGATGCTTGTTTCAGCTGGTACACAGGCTCAAGCTGTGCTAGAATGGTTTTATTCACAAAAAAATAAAAAATTAATGATATTATCATTTACACACCCTTATATCCTTCTGAACCTGTGTGACTTTCTTTGGTAAAACACAAAAGTAGAAACTTTGAAGAATGTTCATGCTGCACAGTACACTAGAAGTATATTGTGACAAGGGATGTAAAGGTCACACTTTATTTTAAGGTTCAATTCTCGCTATTAACAAGCCATTAACTACGACTTTTTCCTCAATAACCTCCTAATTTGCTGCTTATTAATAGTGCAGCAGTTGTTAAGTTTAGGTATTGGGTAGAATTAGGGATATAGAATATGGTCATGCAGAATATGTGCTTTATAAGCACTAATAAACAGCCAATATGTTAATAACAGGCATGCTAATAAGCAACTAGTTAATAGTGAGAATTGGTCCCTATACTAAAGTGTTACTGATGTAAACACCTTTGTGTTTATAATAAATTTGATAAAAGTCATGTGCATGATTTAAATAAATTATTTAATTATTGGCTTATATTGGATATTGTGCATGCTCATTTTGCCTCTGTTTTTACATCTATATTTTCTTTGCTGTCATCAAATACTGTAAAACACTTATAATTTAATGACACTGGTAAATGTAATATTTAGCAAATATCAAAGATAATATAAATTGTTCATACTGTGCATAATAATGTTGCCTAATGCCTAAATGTACTTCACCTGATCTCAGCTCTTTACATAAAATACTTTAATGTTAAAATATAATGTTACCTGAATGTTATGTTAAATGTTACCTGAAATAATAATTTTTAAAAAAGTTTTATTTGAGCTAGTTGCCAAGGAAACATTTCTCATTTTCATTTGGTTTAACCTGATGTACTAAAATAGTTCAAACTGAAATAAAAATGAATAAAAACGATATAGATATTAACAGACAAACAAAAATGCCAACATAACGGCATGACAGCATAAGCACAACATAAAAATGACTAAAACTTTTAACAAAAATCTAAATAAAAAAATGGAAAATATCAAAATAAGTCAAACTGTTAATAAAAACTATAATAATATCTTTATGATACTGAAATAAGTAGTTTTGTGCACAAATTTTTTTTAGAAGACTTAAAATAAAGTTCATATAGTTCTTGAAATACAGTGAAATATACAGTATATTCATATGCACCACTTTTATGATGCTTTTTGGTTGTTTTTTGGCCAAAAACCTCTCCTGCTGGCAAAAGAATATAAGTTTATGTCTTGTGTTTTCGTGAGACTATCTAGAAAATGCTTAGTTTGAAGTTTGGTTCAAAAAAGTTCAAGTTTCAGCCTCAACACGTGCGGTGGCCATTATTTACGTCTTGCGTTTGTGTTTTGCGGACAGGTGTTACACAAAAACCAATGGCACTTTCTCGGGCGGCACTCTCCCTCTAATGCACCGTGTGGCAGCGCGCCAACCCGACAGGCTGGAAATGATGCCCCTCAACCCCGTTTTGTCTCGCTGCCATGGACGTGACAGCCCGCAACTCAACGGCTCCCAGGAGAGAGATCCAGCCGAAGAGGCAGAGGAGGGCAAGGCTCCACCCCTTTCCCAGAATTCCCCTTGTCTGCCAGTGGAAACAAAGTCCACCCTCGAGCAGCAGAGAGGTGAGATATATAAAGAGCTCTCTGATTCACTCCGCACTCCCTCTGAATGAGGAAAGTCAGTGTTTCTTCTTGCATTTCAGGAAATTACAGCATTGGCAAACTGTAAATTACCTATCATGCAATATTATTTTACCTGACTAGACTGCTGCATACTGGAGTTAGTGCATAAATCTGTTTGTGTGTGTGTGCAACAGGAGTTCAGCCCGTGCAGCATGAAGACTCGGAGGGTCCTGTGGTGTGTTGGGAACGGCTGGGACTGCCTGATCTGCACTGTAAGGAAAAAACAGCCTGGATCTCTACTGGAAGCCTGACTGGAGATCTCATCCAGCCTACCATGCAAGAGATCTGAACACGTTTAAACCAGAAAACACTTATGCTTCAAACACACTAAACGCAAGAAAGAGAACAAGAGAAATTGGGAATAGGAACATAAACTAATTTAAAAAAATAATAATGAAACGGCCAGTGATGGATTGGTCAGAGACATTGTGTGATTTGAAATGGACATTGCTTACAGAGCTGGAGAAGACTGACAAGTGAAAGAAGGACAGAAGAGACTTTTAGGCAAAAATGATGGAAGACTCAAAGGCTGAAACGATCCCACTTGAGAGAGGACTTTTAAAAGTAAAAGCAAAAACTCTTTAGATGACTTATTTATTTTTTGTAGTAGTAAAATATTATTTCATATGAATGTATCTGTTGTAAGAAAAAAGTTTCTTTTATATTATTTATGCTTTTTTTTGATGATGAGAAGCTTTTTATTTTTTGTTGTTTATGTGACTTCATATATTTTTTTCGTTTGTTCCACACAGTGTGGAGTTTAGCCATTGTATGTGTAAAGTTTTGTAATAATATAAAGAGAAGATTAAGTATTACACCTATCCATTTCCTCCTCTGAAGTATTAATGCTATACCATACTTTACGCTCTCAAATTGCCAAATTTTGACGAATATTAACATGGTTTCATACGGCCCCTCAACATGTTTTATTGCACCCCTAAAACACATATGTTATCCACAGCTGGAACCTAGGAAGCCTGCAAGCTCGCATCTAAAACGTTTGGTTTTACGGTCTTCACCTAGCCTAAAATTAGTTTGCTCCCACTGTAATCAATAAAGCAGTCTGCACTGTCGGTGTCTGAGGGATATCAGAAATATCTGCTCAAGTATCCGGTAATTGCAACAGCTCTTTGAAGTTTCCCACAGTCAGTCCCTCAGCCACACCTCCTTGCTGCTCTCCACGTCTCTTTGTTAACCATAAACAAACATGCGAGTGCTTGAATGACCTTTGACCTTCCCAGACTGTGTTGAAAGGCACTGGTCGTGTTGACATCACGTGAGTGTTTTTGTTTGGTTGCTTAGTGGAGCTCATTACTGTGGTCTCATTTCAGCTTCAGATGTGGTTTGTACTCGAGTTGACTGTCTACATAAGCAGATTCCCAAAGTGTGGATGGTGCATTGTCATGTTTTGTAGTCGTTTTAACAGCTGATTTCAGACTGGCTGGATTAAAGGGTTAGTTCACCCAAAAATGAAAATTAGGCTGTGTTTTACTCACCCCCGAGGCATCCTAGGTGTATATGACTTTCTTCTTTCAGACGAATCCAGTCGGAGTTATATAAAAAATTGTCCTGGCTATTCCAAGCTCTATCATTGCAGTCAGCGGGTGTTGCAGTGCTTCAGTCCAAAAGAAGTGAAATAAAAAGCGGCCATCCATAAAAAAAAAGTGTCTCACACGGCTCCGGGGGGTGAACAAAGGCCTCCTGTAGCGAATCGATGCGTTTTTGTAAGAAAAATAACCATATTTAAAAAGTAATAATCAATTTAATCTAGCTTGTGCTCACTGTTGTAAATGGAAGCAGTTCCGGGCGGATGACGTATGGAAAGATGTGTTTTCATAGTTTTTCATAATAATTCCATCTGTCATGGGATATCACATCAGGATTTTTTTTTTGGAGATACGTGAGCTTGATGTGCTCTGGAAACATACCGTAACTTTCAGACCCCAAACATCCTCCACCATCATCCATAAAGAGCATTTACTGATACTGGGCTTCAAAAATGTCTCCTGAACTTTTGCACTGATCACTGACAACTACAATGATGATAAAAATGAATTATATGTTCCCTTAATGTCATCTTGACCTCCCTATTCACATAGAGACTCCTGGCTACACCCTTCCTGTAAAAGCACATAGAAAGTCAAAGGCTCTCCATACACAGCTCTGATACATACTCCCCATCTATAGCTCATCCAAAGCCGACTCTTCCGGTATTATAAGAAAACAGATAAGCTAATTTTCCTGATATAAAATACATCCACTAGCTATTTTTGGTTATTAAAGAAAATGTTTTCATGTCAACATGATTTGAATGATTTACAAGTTTTTCAGTATTTCCACAAGGGGCAGTATAGCAGGAATTGGTGCAATTATTTTATTGTCAGTTTTCGCTGTTGTCATGGTGGAGAAACAGTTTGGAGAGAATCTTGCTAAACAAATTAAAGTCAATGTTTAGAGCAACGTTCTTAAATATTAATGCAGACATTTGAATGCTGCTTTATCGCACCCTAGAGTACTGAGGTTTGTTGCTACCAGAAGAATGCAAAAATACAGAAAGTATTCTACAATAATACACTCATTTGACCACTGATTGAAAAGAACCATTGCACCCACATCTCACCATCACATTTCAAGACATTTTTCTTTTTAGAAATTGTTTAGAATTTTAGAATTTCACTGCTAAATGTTGTTAATAAGTCATTAATGTTCCCATTTTAACTTGAAAATTAGCTTAAATGTTATAAAAAAAACAGATGAAGATTTATTGTACGTGATCTACCTTAATATTCATGAGCTAAGCCTTTGTCATGTGACATTATAACTTGCCTAACCATGACTGGGATGTTGAACCTCTGTATATTTTGGCCTGAGTTCTAAGTAAAGTAGGCTGGTTGGAGTGGATATTGGCTAATAGAGCTGTCAGCTTTTAGTCTCATAGTTTCCAGTAAAACCAGTCAGTGTTCTCCAATTATAGTGCCAGCACTGCCACCAGACACTCAGGCCCGCGGGTTATTCCCTACAAACCCTTGGACATCATGATGCTTCCATCTGTCATTCTTGGTTGGAAAGAAAAATGAAGATGGAGGAAAGACAGCAGGTCTTGCTGTTGCCAGATTGTGGTGAACCGTTTAGCGCACAATCCAGGCCACTTCAAGGTGGTTTCCTGAATTCTGGCTGGGCTTATGGTGTCTGGATTTTAAAATGTCCCTTCTGTTCCACTGGGCTTCAGCTGGAAAACCAAAGCCAGGATCTAAACAACAGGCAAAGGTAGGCTTAGAAACCTGACGCATATCAGATCACGGAATGATATCGAAGCTTATCCTCCTGGACCTGTGAATTTTGCTTCAGTATTGTGAAGATGACTTTTAGAGCGGTGACCAGTATAGCTTGAGCCACAAAGGCATTCATGTAGCTCAAATAATAGAGCAGGACTCTAGTAACGCCAAGGTCAAGGGTTAAATTCCCAGGGAATGCAAAAACTGATCAAATGAATGCCTTGAATGCAGTGCACTTTGGTTAAAAGTGTTTGCAAAATGTATAAATGTGGCCAAGAGAATCAGAACCTTTTGGCAAGGTACTAAAACCATTTAGGTAAGGTGCTAAAACCATACTCTACTACCAGGATGGGCAACTTAGGTCCTGGATGGCCACTGTCCTGCAGAGTTTAGTGCCCTAATCAAACATACACGCCTGTAATTTTTAAGCAATGTTCCAAACAAAAAAAAAATTGGTACAAAAGCAGTTACTGGTGCAGTACCTTTTCAAAAGGTACACTTTTGTACCTTTAAGGCACCAATATGGACTCTTAGGTACAAAGGTGTATCTTTTGAAAAGGTACTGCCCCAGTGACAGCTTTTGTACCTTTATTTCTGAGAATGTAGGTAAGATTGTTGATTAGGAATGGAAGTAAACTCTGTAGGTCAGTGGCCCTCCAGGACCAAAACAGCCCAACACCTCTACTGAGAAAGACTCCAGAAACAATAGATGGGAAAAGGATACTGAAGAAGAATAAAGTGACTGTGGCACTGAGAGAAAGAAGAGAGATGTTGACAGAGGTCTCAGGTCATTTGATGAAATTAAGATAAGGTTGAGGACCTCCTGATGAAGACCTGCTTCTGTCTGAAGTCGCTCTCTACTTACCCAGCCTCAACCCTGTCCTGTTGCCTCCTGCACAGCACTCAGACCCCTTATTAAGGGCACCATGGGAACAAATGTGCCCATTGTCCACCCCAAAAATTCCTCCCCCAATCTCTGAGAGGACCTGTTAGCGCCCTTTCCAACCCCCTCTTCCGCCCACCATTCTTCGCCTGTCTCTTTGGCACACCCTGAATGAATGTAACACTCATGAATTAGGCCGCAATTCTTTCTCTTTTCTTGTCTCTTGTTCGGAGAGTGGCCTGATTTGACTCGGCTTCCAAGCAGTTTATCCACGAGAGGTTACAAAACCGCATAAAGACTCTGGCCCTGCCCCAGACCTCTATTATTTTAAGCAAATTTCAGCCCCATAATCAGTGTTGTACAATTTGTACAAATAAACTACCATTTTCTTGACCAAGATCTCCACAGCCGACAGGAAATGTATGCAAGACTTAGCAGATCAGCTGATGATTGGGTTGTTATTCCATATGGGGTTTGAATTATATATGGCTATCACTATATTTCTGTTGTGTGGAGGGAACAAAGGTCTTGTAATGTTAACTTACAAGCTTTCTGTTATTCCTGAGGACAGACCTGCGCTACGCTTCTGAGTTCCATGTGTCTGCGTTTCTGCTCATAATTAGACCAATGATGACAAGTCACTTATACATGCTGACAGCACCAGCCGTTACCTCAGTCAACCTTCACAACATTTTCCAATCCTAGTTGACGATGTGTGAAAGTCAGTTCCTTTTTTTCTTGCCTTGTGGGGTGGGAGAAAGAGCGCAATGCCTGTCAATATGGTCACTTAGTGTATTTTTGCCAGGTGTGATATACTGTAATTGTTTATCCTGGAACAATCTTCCTATTAACCAATCATGCATTTCCAAACATGTGATACTTCTGTGGAAAAGAAAAGGAGACAACTGAATGAATATTTTTATGGGTGAAATCCATACAGTGGCAGGACATTGTGGCGTACTTTAACACATAATTAAGCACCTAAGAGTGTCAGCAAAGCTCATTGATCATTTTCAAGTGCTCCAACTGGTTTTGTTAAAAACAACCCAATATTAAAGGGAATTTAACAGTAAAACTGTGGCAGCTACCATTGCTTTCCTGAGTGCTATTTAGTGTATCAAACTCCAGTCCAAGAGGTGGCAAAAATGCACTCTTCATTCCGCATTTTTCTTTTTCTTTCATCAGGTTGTTTGGCACCAAAACTTACTGGAGTAAGCCTACGTAAAAAAAAAAAAAAAAAATTATAACTGAGTGCAAATACCTTTTTGCTGACAAACTTGGGTGCATTTTAAGGATCTCAGTGTACTGCCACTGTCCCGAATTTACCCAACCACACATTTTGGAAGACTTCGGAATGACATGATGGTGAGTAAATGATAACATAATTATCATGTCTGGGCAAACTATCTAAGGCATATCAACCTATCATTTCCTCCTGATTGTGGGTTAAGGGTTGCGGTTTGCAATAGGGTTAGAACTACATTTGCTGTTCCAGGACCATCTCCCACAGTACCTGCCAAAATCACAGTCATCAGTATAATGAGTCATATCAGAAGTAGCATAAAGACTGAAAAATTCTCCCTAAATAAATTTGTTGTTCATAATTTGTAGGCATATCATTTTGGATGTGCTACAATTATGGTGCAATCCCGTTGCCTGAGCATAGCGATGGCCAAGGCTGAATTTCCCATCATAAAAATAACTGAGTTATGTGACCAATATTAATATCGGTAGTTCTGGTTTTCTGACTGATCTATTGCAGCATAGAAGCCCAGACATGGTGGTTTATGGATCCATTACTCAAGGCCAAAAGCTGTTTATTTCCCACACTAAGGGATAGTTATGTTCCCGGTGGTAACCTACAAACAAAATATTTAGCTACTCAGATATTCAGAGACAGATTGACTGTGTTATTGGTACCTCAGATGGAATGATGGAAACTTGGATAAATGGCTGTGTAAGTGGTTGAGTCAGCTGGATGTGAATATCAGTTTAGTAGAAATTAAAGATATTTTGATTACAGAATTTGAATTACAAAATCAATGTGACCACTACAGCAATGAACAGCAGTTTATTTGTATTCAAAACTCATTTATTTAAATGTAAATATGTTAAGCCTAATTGAATCGCAGTGAAATTACACAAATATTGTACACTGTCACACAAACTGTTCACTCTTTAAAAATCTGTGATTAGTTACATTATAGTTAATTAAACTGCTGCTTAATCGCTGGATGGGGGTGGGGATCCTGACCCCCTGGATCGCTCTTCCTCATCTTGCAGATGCAGCTGGGTGTAGTAAAACCTAACCGTAGGCGGTTCTTCCATGTCGTATAAGGCCTGGCAGGTGTAGACCCCCTCGGCCTCATGCGAGACCCCCTCAATCACCAGAGTGGTTGTGTTAGTAAGCAGGGAAATCTCTCCCAGGGTGCTGGCTAAGGCCAGGAGTTTGGACCCCTGGCCATAGTTGTAGGCCAGAGGCTCATTTCTCTCTGTCCCAGGCCTGGAGAAAACCCAGATGAACAGTGTGGGCTCGTCGGATCCACAATAAAGGTGCACGGTGCTGTTTACTGTAGCCTCCACTTGGTGCCTGATGTACTCGATTTCATCGGGGTCAGGGATATCTAGACCTAAGCACACACAAACACAAGCTAACAGTAAATTTGTCAGAAATTCCAGAAATCATGTCAATTCTTCACACGGCGAATTAACCCTTAATGGGGTTCACCAAATTAAGATAAAATGACTACCCATATATGATGCGTTTTATCTTAATAACCCCCTATTATCAGACACTTTCATCTTCTGAATCAATTGATCATAATAGTTGCCAAATGCAACTTTGAAAAGGATTTGTGCATTGGCATTAGTGAACAAAAACTTTTGCTTTGCAAGATGCATCCCATATTGTTGCTATAAACCGCAAGCCATGTTGTATCGGTCAGAGAAACAAACTTAAATCTTAAACCTAAACCTTAAATCTTAAACCTTTACAGATGTAAGTGCCAAACTTAATTTTAGATGATAGACATAGAAGACATTCTGATTTATTTTACCAGGTTTGCAAACTTTGCATTAACTTTATCCGATTAAGATGACAAAAAGGCCCCAAAACTTTTGAACTAAACCCTGTAGTGTTCTAATTGGCTTGGTTTTGTTTCATCGCAAGCAATATTCTCCCCTAGCAAATATGACTGCGTTAATAACTCAAAGGCATAAACAGAACTTCCTATTCAACATATCGCTACTTACGCCTCCCCTTCAAACACAAACTCTCTGTCCTCTTGCTTTATATCAAGAACATTCCTGACACACTTCTGTCCAGAAATCTAAAACAGACATTATCCTTCATCCTTCATCAATGCTTCTTACCTTCTACAAAAACCAAGAGGAAGCAACAGAGTAGAGGAAAGAACCGCGCGATCCCCATGGTGCCACAAACTTCAGGAAATGCTGAAAGCAGACCTTCACACAACAGGCATTTGGACAGTTTCTCTTCTGTCCCATCTAAACCAGAACCTTCTGATGAAGAGACTACTGGGACTCAGGTAACGGAGTACTCCATCTCAGTTACTTTAAATAATTTATTAGTGCCTTACAGTGCCCTGGTGTGCTTCGTTTGGTTTCTTTCATTCTCTGAGGCAGAGAGAGGTATAGAGTATCTGGAGGTGACACTGCACCATTCATTATTGAGCAGGTCGAGATACAGGACTTTCTGAAATCCCATATGATTGTTACCTGCTCAAATACAAATAAGTTCAGAGAAGTTCAATGAGAAGAACAAACATCGCTACATACTATTTAGTTCGGTTACTAGGTAACAATCTCTTCTGTGCACATGGATTACTAGAAGTGTGAGTGTTCACGTTGAAATCAAGGCCTAGTGGTAATGAACACATGCAATTGACAGGAAGGAAGTAGAATTACAATGAATTTGTGCGCTTGCGCATGCCTCAAAAGAGGACTTACAATGACTTACAAAGATACATAACAGCTACAAGTGTATGCACTACTTGCTTTATGCAAGCACTATATAGGAAAAATCACTATACAGGATTTACCCTATTATACTTTATCGACACGAATTGATAGGTGAAACAACAAACAGCCACCCACAAATAGTCTATAAACAAAGCATCAGGCTGTCTGAGTTCACATGAACAACGGTTAAGCACGTTAAAATAACACATTGTCAATATTTTTTGAGACCCCCCAAAATTTCACAAATCACGTTTTCAGGGGAGCCCATGTCTTATTAAGGGGAGCCGAGCTCCCCCTAGCTCCGCCGTAGTTCGTACCCTGCATCCATCCATCCATCCATCCATCCATCAGGTTTAAAACGTTCAAACTTCAAAGCTTTTAAACAATGAGATTGTCTATCATTCTATCATTCATCATTGGTTCAGTTTAACATTGCTTCTCTAAAATTTATATCTAAAATTACAGTTATATCACTGTTTGCTTTCATATGTAAAAGTTGAGTTCCACAGAAGAAAGAAAATCTTACAGGTCTGGAATAATGCAAGGGGGAGTACTTTTTGATTGGACCTATGCCTGAAATTTGAGTCGTGAGACGTTTATATCAATTTTTGCTGAGCTAAGTTGAAGTCAGTTGATTTTCACATATTGCATTGAACAGAACGTTCTTTGGCAGGAACACCACAATTCTGCAAGTTCACATGAAAAAAGACAAAAACAACCCCTGCCATTTTATTACCGCAGATGCTGCATCACACAACGACAATGATGAAAGGTAGATAAAAGGCAGAGATTCCAAAGCGGAGTTGATTTGTGATGAGTAGGATGAGTAGGCCTGCTTTAGATGGGGCGGACTGGCTGACCAAATTCCTTACCGGTGAAACACATCCCTTATTAAAGCAGTCTGAGACTGTGGAGGCCAGACACATCTGCTCCGGCAGACCTACATCCCTGGGAGGGGAGGAGAGAGAGAGGGAGTGAGGGAAGCTGGAAAATGCGAGCAGTAGAAAAACAAAATGTTTTGGGGGTGTTTTTTTTTTTGAGAGGGGGGAATGGCGATGAGAGGAGATAGGATTGGAGAGATCGGAGTGGAAGGTATTACAAGTCTCTGAGTCTTATCTGGGGCCTGTTTGCTGGGTAAAAGCTTTCAGGTGTGGCGCCCTTTCAACACAGATCCGGCTGTGCCTGGCAGGGGGGTTTGGCAGCACTTTAGAGTGAGGCCCAGATTGCTATGAAGAGCACAGGTCTGTTGGACCTGCTGTCCTTTTAGAGAGAAAAAAGTTTAAAGATACAGTAATGGTATCAGATGTTAATACCATTTTTATATGGATATAAACTAAAACTAGAAAACTAAAAGTAACAACACCACTAAATTTACTACATTTTCAAATAGCATGATGGTACCGTTGAGTTTTTTAAAATAGTGTTTCTAGTAATTTGTAGGAACACTTACATCATATTGTTTTTATATGCGCAGTGTGTGAACATCTGTACAGCAGAGGCAATAATCACTTTAATAAATATTCAATTTATTAAATAAATGCTTTTCCATTTAATTTCTCATTCTGTTTCATTATAAAAATCTGATTAATTTAATGGAATCAGTTTGATCAAATGGTTCAATGTGAACGTAGCAGTTAAAAACGATTTACTCTACTTTTTGTTAGCAGCTTGTAGCTAACCTTTTTTAAATGTCAGCTTGACTGTAGTTTAATATTAGGTCACATTGAAAAAATTTGTGAAAAATAGCTAGTGAATTTCACAGAAAATACAAATAAAAGCAAGTAACAAATTGAATTAAATATGACATTTTGAAGTAGAAAACTGAAATAGTATTTTCTGTAAAACATACTCCAGTAAATCCTCATTTTACAGTAGAAAAACAAAATGTTTTGGGGGTGTTTTTTTTTTTGAGAGGGGGGAATGGCGATGAGAGGAGATAGGATTGGAGAGATCGGAGTGGAAGGTATTACAAGTCTCTGAGTCTTATCTGGGGCCTGTTTGCTGGGTAAAAGCTTTCAGGTGTGGCGCCCTTTCAACACAGATCCGGCTGTGCCTGGCAGGGGGGTTGGCAGCACTTTAGAGTGAGGCCCAGATTGCTATGAAGAGCACAGGTCTGTTGGACCTGCTGTCCTTTTAGAGAGAAAAAAGTTTAAAGATACAGTAATGGTATCAGATGTTAATACCATTTTTATATGGATATAAACTAAAACTAGAAAACTAAAAGTAACAACACCACTAAATTTACTACATTTTCAAATAGCATGATGGTACCGTTGAGTTTTTTAAAATAGTGTTTCTAGTAATTTGTAGGAACACTTACATCATATTGTTTTTATATGCGCAGTGTGTGAACATCTGTACAGCAGAGGCAATAATCACTTTAATAAATATTCAATTTATTAAATAAATGCTTTTCCATTTAATTTCTCATTCTGTTTCATTATAAAAATCTGATTAATTTAATGGAATCAGTTTGATCAAATGGTTCAATGTGAACGTAGCAGTTAAAAACGATTTACTCTACTTTTTGTTAGCAGCTTGTAGCTAACCTTTTTTAAATGTCAGCTTGACTGTAGTTTAATATTAGGTCACATTGAAAAAATTTGTGAAAAATAGCTAGTGAATTTCACAGAAAATACAAATAAAAGCAAGTAACAAATTGAATTAAATATGACATTTTGAAGTAGAAAACTGAAATAGTATTTTCTGTAAAACATACTCCAGTAAATCCTCATTTTATTAACTACAGTTTTTTTATAGTGTAGTAACCTGTAGTTAAGGAAGCAACGATGATGGTACTGAATGATTGTTAGCCTATATTCATATGCCATGGTATTTACATAGTGATATAAAGGCATTTTTGAGGTACATTTGAGTACTAAGGTACTATGGTACGAAAAAAAACTAACATTTTTAATGTTTTTTTAAGTATGTTTCTTTTTCTTTTTTTTTTTGAATTTTTTAAGTGAAATGGAGTTATTTGCATTGTCTTGATGGAATGTATTAAGAGATAAAGACAGCAAGATGGATAGCACAATCTCTGCTATTGATTTCCTTTTCAGTGATCATCACATGTCTGTATAATGAATTCAACGTCTGACCTCAGCTAAAACGATTGCAGAAAATGATTTCATCAGGATCTATTTTTACACTGACTGAAGAATGCCATATCCAGATCAGATGCTGTTTGTGCTGTAACTGTTGAGTATGTGCAAGATAGTCTGTGTGTCATTAATGTATCAGGCTAAGCTCTGTGTGTAGTTAATGTGCAGCGCTGCAAAGTCTCCCTCTGTGTTCTTAAATATGTAACCTGGCATTTCCTCTACTTTTCTGTGTTTCCCCCTTCTTTATTGTGTCCCACAGTACTTTCAGTTGGGATAGCAGTCTGCATTCACACACATGCACACTTTTTTTTTTCTTCTGGTGAAGATGTCAGGTCTATTTTATTCGACATCACTGATATACCTATACAGTACATGAAGTGAAGCTCGGCTGGACCCCAAGTTTCCTCTGAAACCATGTCTTCTTCCCTGATTTCCTCTCATTTTTCTCATCTTGTATTATTCCTCTTTATTTGTCTCATCTCATCTTGTTTTGTATCTTCTAAACGTTTTTCTCTTCTTTCCCATTATCTTGTCTAGTCTTTACTCCTCTTGCATCTTGTTTTTGCCTCATCTTTTTTGTCTCTTCTCTTTTTGTCCTCATCTTACCTCCTCTTGTCTCTTTTCACCTCATTTATTCTGATCTCATCTCCTCAGTTTTCATGTCTAATATCACCTCCCTCTTCTCTTCTCAAATCATCTTAATTACCTCTAATCTATTCTCCTGTTCACTCTCTTTTGTCTAAATGTTCTCCTTATCTCTTCTCCTCTATTCTCGTGTAATCTTTTCTTATTTCATTTATTGTCCTTATCTAATCTCTGCTCCTATATTCTCATAACGTCTAATCTCACCCTGCCTCCGTCTTCTCTCCTCAGTTCTCAATTTATCTCATCCGGTCACCTCTGGTCCTGTGTCCTTTCTTCTCATCTTGTATTACCTCCTCGTTTTCATTCCTCTTTTGTTTCTTTTCTTCCCTTCTTCTCTCAACTCATTTTGTTTCATCTATTCTCCTCTTGTCTCCTTCTGTCCTCATTTAATTTAGTCTTCTCGCATCTCATATTGTTTTACCTCGTCGCTTCTTGTGTAGTTGCAGTTGTCGGCTCTGCATTGGTTTGATCATCTTGGCCCCTGTGTTTGAGGTTAGAGACAGAAATACAAGCATGATGAGAAAGGAGAGGACGGCACAGCAAAAACAGCCTATGGGAGGCAGAAAAAAATAGCACAAATTTTCATAACTTTCAGCCACAGAAGGATTACAGTGGAGCCCGATGCCTGATGGGACATTCCAGCAGCATCACATTTATCCTGACTAGCTTCAAGGAGGGTGGCGGACAGGCCCTGCTTATTCATTCCTAATTCTGTCATTACCATAACTGCTGACAGCTTTGTGTTTTGTTCGTACAAACCACATTTTCTCAGGCTCCATGCTCCGAGTTACAGTATTCTGTGTAATATCTTTGGCTGCCACACCAAGGGCAATACCGTAATGGCTTCTCACAGGCCCACTCAGGCTCTTAATGATGGAGAGGGGCTTGTGGCCTGTCAACAAAGTGTGTCAGGCAGTTCTTCATGTGCAGGCTGCGTTTTGTCATTTTTACCCAATAGTGAAAAATAAATATACTAAAATGTATTTGAAATACATTTATTTCATGCTAAGTATGCTACTAGTGTTGTTTTTGGCGGCCTGTTTTAATTTTAGTTTTAGTCTAGTCTTTGTGTGAATCACCGATATTGCATTATACATTTAATTATCGTCATCGTCACATGACCAGCATTTACGTCTCGTCTCGTTTTCGTCACGTGATAAAGGTTCGTTGACGACGATATTTAGTCATAATTTTCGTTGAGGAAAGCAACACTATATGCTACAAATACATTTACTTATTTATGTACCCTGCAAATGTACCTTTGGTATACTAAACTGGTATACTTAAAGTCTGCTAAATTGGAACAACTAATTTTGTACTTAATGCACTTTAATTGTGCGGAAGTAGTGCTGAAGTCCAACTGAAGATATACTGAAGTATATTTGATTGTGCTAAAGTGGAACTATTGCAAGTATACTTGAAATAGCTTGCATTTAAAAACCGATATTATTCAAACATCAACAGTGACATTAAAACACATTTTCAGTCTAATATTAAGAAATGTGTAAAAATAGTGCTCCAAATAAAGTTTAATTATAATTTTTGTATTAGTAAGTCTTGAGCTATATGTCAGTAATTATGCTAATAGATTTGAACTATACTTTGTATGAAATAAATGTATTTACATTTTAAATATATTAGTTTTTTACTAGGGTATTTAAACTTAATCAGAAATAATTAATTGTTTATTTTTTTTTATACATTTGTACAAATTACTGTTCAAAACACAAACACATTGGCTTAAAAAGTTTTCTTTTTAAAATCATTTTCTAAAAAAAAAAACATTTGTTCTCTCTATTTTTCACTTTTCAAATATCTAAATAAATGCATGATGTAAAAATACATTTTTATATTATTTACTGTAAAACTATTTTGCAGCATAGATTGTTCATAATAAATTTTGAGAGACACTACAGTATGAAGACAACTCCACCAATGGAAATCAAAATGGTAACATATAAACAGAAGTTCTTTCACCTAGAAAAGTAGTTCCACTTCAAAATTACAATTTAGACTGAAGAATTAAAAAAGACAAATGCCACAATTTCACTTCAAAATCCTCCACTACACTTGCCCCATATACTTACATTTTGGGTGTATCACACATTCTTACTTTTACAGACTGAATCAAAATAATTTTCTGTGGTAACTTATGACAGCATGAAGCTTGCTCCAGATTATTCCTTTAATTTAAAATTGTATACTTCTTAAATAATGTATGTCATACTCTAATTTTGATTTTGAATGTAATAGGCTTTTCAAAAAAACTTTCTTCATAGGATTTGGAACTTTGGAATGGTTTCTTGAGACAATGTACATCAGGCAATTTGTTTTGCGGTTTTTACCACATTTGCTTACAATCGAGGACTGAGATTTTCACGTCAGCTTCTCAGGCTGCATACATGTCATCTCTCACACACACACACACACACACCAACGGAACTGCCCTGGAAAGCCACCATCGCAAAGTTTTCTCTCTCAATGGAAACCAGACCACATCGCTAACCATGACAGTGTTTGAAATGTACAAGGATAATATGCTTTCTTAACACTTAGAAGAGCAAACAAACATTGGTGCACAAACAAACAGACGAGTAAACAAATTATCCTCAGGAATGCCGCTCAAGAACGCAGATACAAAGAAAAAGGATATCTTATTTTCTCTCACACGCTCTCACTCGTCCCATCTGTCCCTGGCTAGAGGTACTCGTTCACAGACCTGCTGCTTTATGCAGCTTTTTGTGGGAGTCAAAGACATTATAGCATTACATTTTCTGAAAAACAAACTTGAACCCTGTTGTGCCTTCTCCATCTGGAAACAGTAGAGGGCTTGTCTGAAAGATAAAAACGATATGAATCGCTTCTGGCAACGCAAACAGACAATCTGGGATCAATTACAGGGACAGCGTTCTGAAAGTAAAATGGAGGAGGGGGTAGGAACCAAGAACAGACTTAGTGCTGCAGTCTCGTCCAGACACACACACACACACACACAGAGTCTGGTCAGCTATCCTTGTGGGGACTCTCCATAGGCGTAATGGTTTTTCTACTGTACAGACCGTATAT
>NW_015644168.1:1345755-1346844 GCF_001515625.1 Sinocyclocheilus rhinocerous
TATATTCAGGTTTAAGTCCCCACCAGAATAGAAAAACAGGTACACACACACACACACACACACACACACACAACTGCTAATGCTATCTGTGACCTGTAGCTTAAATAGTGTGTCTATAGAGTCTGGCTTTGGATTGGTTGTTCTGTGGGTAGTCGTGGACCCTCCCCGCGACACCGGTCCTCATAATGAGGTTCTGCAGGGAGTTTCAGAGCGAGGCATCACAGGCCAGCTGCATTATTCGGTGGGATCGTTCTCGCTATTTTTTGGTGTCTCATCATCCATTTTATAATGCGTACATCTATAATTAAAAACACAAATATGTGTCTGCAAACTTGCAGATGTTCAGTGTGTGCGAATGCAAATCATTAATGCTTCATTGAAGCACTCACATTCATGCCTAAAATCTAGAAAACACTTACTCGCACTGATCTAACTTACACTGGTGCCACAAACTGTGAAACATCTGCCAGGCAGCCCGGGAGCAGTGCATTCTGGGAGCAGCAGCGCTTAATGAAAGGAATATGAATAGCACAAAGTAAAAACAGAGGGAAACGGAGGAAAAGAAGAAGAAAGGAGGAAGAGAGAGGGAGACAAAAGAATCTAATGCAGTCCAGATTGTTAGGAGCGCTCCTTCCAGATGAGGCATACTGCGACAACTATGTCTATAAGCGTGAAACCTGGAAACACAGCGACTTAATTGATCACAACAAAGCTAGTCATGACGGAGTTCAAATTCATTATTTTTCAAGCACATTTGGCACCTTGATGTAGGTTTCGTGCTGCCATGCTTTTTAAGTCTACTGAACCATAATTTAAAAACAACTTACCCATGTGTTTTCCCCGTAGCATGCAGTGGAGATAAGAGTGACAATTTATATCGATGAATTAACTTCTCGCTGTGCACTATAATGTCACAAAGTTGCATATTAAATTTAATCTAAAAAAAGTGTCATTTGGCATTATAATTATTGTTGCAGCTCAGCACCAGTATTTACAATTACAGTCTGTCAAAAAAAAAAAAAAAAAAAAACGAATTTCGAATATTCGTCGAATTTAAAATAAAAATCCACATTCGAATGCAAAAATGTT
>NW_015644168.1:1347055-1356147 GCF_001515625.1 Sinocyclocheilus rhinocerous
AAAAAAAAAAATGACAGTCTGTCAAATCGTCTTGTTCTGAAAAAGTTTGAGCCGTTTTAGGAAAGTCTCTAGCGCCATCTAGAGATAACTTAGTTTACATATAAGGCCACATTAATGAACGCATGGGCTTCTCCTCTGTTTATGCCTAAGGGAGTCCAGATATGCTGGAGAAAAGTCTGACATATTACTAAGGTGGAAATGCATATTATGTTTGCAGATAATAAGTATCTTTTTATGTGCCTATTTATTAATGCATTTATTCCAGCTTCAATAGAAAGATGCCTATTGTCTTGTATTTTATGCAAAATGTTGTGTGATTGTGTGACTGTTGTGATTAAGTGTATACTGTATAGGTGGTTTATTTTAATTAGTGGATTATGGCTGACTAAATAATTCATAATAATGAGCAAAATGCTGTTATACCACAAGACTTGATGTCTGAACAACTCCCCATCCTACTGCTCTGGTGTTGGTATACAATATATAGTAAAACAGTAATATTGTAAAATAGTATTGCAATTTAAAATAACTGTTTTCTATTTTAATATATTTAAAAATGTGTCACATGATCATTCAGAAATCATACTAATATGCTGCTTTGGTGCTCAAGAAACATTTCTTCTTATTATCAATAAGAATAAATGCTCCTAACAATCTGGATTGCATTAGATTATTTTGTCTCAAGAAACATTTTTTCTTATTATCAATGTTAAAACATTAACCTTAATATATATGTAGAAACTGTGATACTGTGATACAGTAAGTACTTTTTAAAAAGAAATGTAATACTTTTATTCAGAAATCGATCAATAGTGGCAGTAAATACATTTATAATATTACAAAAAATCTACTTCAAATAAATGCTCTTCTTGTGAAATCTATTAAATATTACTAAAACGTATCACAGTTTCTACAAAAAAAAACCCCCCAGCAAAAACTGTTTTCAACACTGATAATAAGTACTATTATTAATAATTACGCACCAATAATAACTGATCATCCAAGTCAGCATGTTAAAGATTTCTGTGACACTGAAGACTTGCATAATGATGCTGAAAATGTAGCTTTGTATCACAGAAATAAATTACACTTTAAAATATATTCAACAGGAAAACTGTTATTTTAAAGGTTACACTTTATTTTAAGGTGTCCTTGTTACCGTGTAATTATAGATTTAAGTGCTGAGTAATATTAATCAACCACATGTACTTACTATATGGGTAGGGTTTGGCTTAGGGTTACTTGCGTGTAATTATGCATAATTTATTTTGATTATAATAGTAAGTACATGTAACTTGTGTAACAAGGACACCTTAAAATAAAGTGTTTTAAATTGGAATAATATTTCACAGTATTACTGTTTTTTTACTGTATCAAATAAATGCAGACTTGGTGAGCATATTGGGGACTTCTTTCAAAAACATTAACACATTTTATTATTATAAATTTTGCCTGGCAGTGTACCTATATACAGGTGCATCTCAATAAATTAGAATGTCGTGGAAAAGTTAATTTATTTCAGTAATTCAACTCAAATTGTGAAACTCGTGTATTAAATAAATTAAATGCACACAGACTGAAGTAGATTAAGTCTTTGGTTCTTTTAATTGTGATGATTTTGGCTCACATTTAACAAAAACCCACCAACTCACTATCTCAACAAATTAGAATACTCCATAAGACCAATAAAAAAAAACATTTTTAATGAATTGTTGGCCTTCTGGAAAGTATGTTCATTTACTGTACATGTACTCAATAACTTGGTAGGGTCTCCTTCTGCTTTAATTACTGCCTCAATTCGGCGTAGCATGGAGGTGATCAGTTTGTGGCACTACTGAGGTGGTATGGAAGCCAAAATACATCTGCGTGATGTTTGAGTGTGTGTGTGAGCCAGAGAGAAAGAACCAACGAATGAAAGAAAGGAAGAAAAGAAGGTGGGTGGCAAGCTGTGGGAAGAGTAAAGTATTGCTTTGAAAATGTAAAAAGATCAGAGATCGGAGGCATTGAAATTGGAAACATGCACAAAATGTGCTTTCAGTCATTGAGGAGAATGAATTTATGGGAAGTGACTCACTTTGCCTTTAGCAAGTGTGTTATGACTAAATGTCCATTAACACCAGCCTTTGTATGAAGTGTACCTGGCCTTGGAAGTGTTCCAGCCTTGAATGAACCCTCTATCATCAGTGACATGTCCTTCGCTATTTGAGGACAAACTGCAGCGAGTGGTTGCCATTTCTCATCAAAGAAACAACCACAGAACAAAGACAGAGTGGCAGATGTGATTAAAGCTCTGTGCCGCAAATTGATCTATACAAAGTCTTTATGGGGTCTATGGAGTAGACTTCCATAGAGTCAACATGAAGTCCAAATGAATGCTTTTTTTACTTTTTAAATGCATGGATATTAATTTGTTCCCTCATTTTTCCTCTGTGACACAACAAATTGAAATCAAAAGAAGTAGTGGCGATGAAAGCCCATTGTGTGATAGATTGTATTCAGTTAAATGCACATGAACTCCACCACAAAGTCGTAATTACGAGTGTGAAACTCTGAACTTTCTTTAAAACGTTGGAAAGTTGGAGTTTCCAAGTTGGAGGAGTAAACATGTCAGATGCAATGAATGCAGCATCTTTACTGATCCTAAATTTGTTAAAACGAATGCAAACTTATATATATATATACTGTATATATATTTTTAATTACAATAAAACTAATTTGCATGCACAAAATAGCATTGTACTGTACAATTACAATAGCAATATTTTACGATTTAATTCACAGGACCATTATTAATTAACAGAACCTTCATAAATTAAAAAAAAAACAAAAAAAACTTTATATTCATCATGTTTTAGAAGTAGAGTTGAAGAATTGGTACAGAAATTTAGAAATTGGTGCTTCACCATCTTGCTCAGACCGAAGTGTCTTGATATAATAACATAATAATAATAATAATAATATAATAATGCTTTCATCACTTCGATAATCTGTCTCATTGACTACCTGACACCAATTCGAGATACTCAATTGGCCAAAAAGCTGCAGATGGGTCTGACTAGTACTGAACACAAAGCAAAAGCTCAGTTGATGGATGCTCAATGATGGCCCAACTTCGGCCTGGTGTGTTATGGCTTTTAGGTAAATTGTGAATTGTCAGAAAACAAGGATACGTTTAAATGGTGCTAGAATTATTTTTTTATAAATAGTTTAGGGTATGAATACAGCAACACTGCCTTGTTCGCTGTTTTAAAGAGAATGAAAATTATGTCATTAATTACTCAACCTCATGTCGTTCCAAACCCGTAAGACCTTCGTTCATCTTCGGAACACAAATTAAGATATTTTTGATGAAATCTGAGAGTTTTCTGACCCTGCATAGATAGCAACGCAACTGATACATTTAAGGCAAAGAAAGGTAGTAAGGACATCAGTAAAACATTGTTGATGTAGAACCCAGATGTGCTGCACCTTGATTACAGGCAGAGGAATGCACACGCGTGTCGTGGTACTGTCGTGAACACGTGGCATAGACTGACACGGAAGAAAAGAAACTGTTGAATAAAGTAATTTTTTTTTTCTTTGCTCACAAAAAGGATTCTTGTAGCTTTATAAAATTAGGGTTGAACCACTGATGTCACATGGACTATTTGAATGATGTCCTTACTACCTTTCTGGGCCTTGAACGTGGTAGTTGCTTTGCTGTCTGTGCAGGGTCAGAAAGCTCTCAGATTTCCTCAAAAACATCTAAATTTGTGTTCTGAAGTTGAACGAAGGTCTTACGGGTTTGGAACGACATGACACCCTCATGTCATTCCAAAACCGTAAGACCTTCGTTCATCTTTTAATTAATGACAACAAATTTTGGGTGAGCTATGCCTCAGTTTTTGAGTATGTTCTGCTCTGTCCGCACTAGTCAGGCCCTGTTGCAGGCTTTTTGGCCACTTGAGTATGTTGAATTGGCGTTGGGTGGTCAGTGAGAGAGATCACTCTGACTGGCTGTTCATCTTAATGAACCAGTGCAGTCTTGAATGAAGAAAGGCTGAACCCATCTGCTCAACGAGGTCAACAGTCATGGCTTTCAGGTAAATCTTGTACTGTCAGATACATTTGAATCATGCCAGAATTAAGTAGTTACAGGATTTAAGTCCAGAATATACTTTGTTTTTTTATACATACTCTAGGGCAAGTGTCCAAACTTGTTGCTGGAGGTCCACTGTCCTGCAGGGATTGGCTCCAACCATAATTAAACACACTTGAACCAGCTAATCAAGGTCTTTAGACTGACTAGAAACTTCCAGTCAAGTGTGTTTCCAGCTGGTTGGAGCTAAACTCTGAAGGACACACCGCTTCACTAGAGAAGGCATTCATTAACCCACTGGAGTTGTATGGATTACTTTTAAAGGGGTCATATGATGTTGCTAAAAAGAACATTATTTTGTGTATTTGGTGTAATGAAATGTGTTTATGCGGTTTAAGGTTAAAAAAACACATTATTTTCCACATACTGTACATTATTTTTTTCTCCTCTATGCCCCGCCTTTCTGAAACGCGTCGATTTTTACAAAGCTAATCGTTCTGAAAAGCGAGGTGTGCTGTGATTGGCCAGCTATCCAGTGCATTATGATTGGCCGAATACCTCAATGCAAATCTTCCCACATTGTGACATAGACATGTGGGGGCGTGTTAGAACGAGTTGTTTTAGGTAGGTGTGGCTGACTTCTAACTTTTATAAAGTATATCTCTTTGGATTTGAGACTTTAGTCTTTGCAACTTTACAGATCTTCTTTATGCACCAAGAGCTTGTAACACTCCAAAGAGAAAGGAAAAATTGAAATCGCATCATATGACCCCTTTAAGATAGATGGATGTGCTTTTTGGAGCTTCAAAATCTCGGGCACCATTACAAAGCTAGAAAGAGCCAAGTTTTTATTTAATATAACTTTGATTGTGTTTGTCTGAAAAAAGAAAAGCATATACACCTGGGATGGTTTCAGGGTGAGTAAATTATGGGATTATTTTTAATTTCGAGTGAACTATTCCTTTAAATGAAGAAAATGACCTGTTGGTATAGACAGTTATTTCCTCTCACTCAAGCACAGAACATACATGGTAGTTCATCATTGGCTGCCATCTTTGTGGCAACATTTTAGCCCAAACACAGGCTACAACACTGGCAACAACACTGTCGGCTGTCAACAGCGCTAGTTTTTTTATGTCGGTTTGGTGTGTCACAGCTTTTACAGAGCTGGAGATACAGCAACAACAACTCCTGAAGACACAGCAACAATAGATGCCAGCCCACTTTTATAAGGGTGTTAAAAGATACTCACAAGCTTAAATGAGTACTTATCGGTAATAACTTCCGGAGAGAAATAGCGCAGAAACTGGACAAGGATTTGGTTATGCGTTCTGATATACGTATGTATATGCTAAGTGTTTAGCTTTAGGCTTTACAGACCCTTGGATGTCACAAACCCCTCTCCAGCATCCAGCCCTACATTTTTTCCATTGAATACCCTGTTTCAGACAGATATATGTCAAATTATGGAAGTCAAATGGATTGCGAATAGTGTTTCACATTGACTTCAAAGGTAGGTGAACGTGATTTCACCAAGTACAACATGTTCCTGGATAAACATCCCAATCAACCAATCAGAATTGAGGGATACATTTACAGGAAATGTCTGTTTTAGGCTTACAACAAGGGTTAGGTCTTCTGCGCCCTTGTTATTCAGCTATCATTTCCATGTGATATTTGGGATAAATTATGGGTAGGGTTAGGTTTAGGGGTAGGGATAGGGTTAGGTCTATGTTTTGGACAGAAATGTTGTTACAGGATCAACAAAAGATGTTGATACAAAACATGTCTGACTTGGCAAAATCATGGTGACCCTTGATGTATGATCTCATATTTTGACATATCTCTGTAGAAACACAAATAAGAATGACTTGGTATTTTGCATGCTAATACTATTTGAGTGAAACCTAAAATTAATAACCAAAGTGATGAAATACTTATCGTCCTCCAAATGTTGCCTCTGCCAATTACGAGTGATGCTAAAAAATACGCCGATGATACACATAATGTAGACGCCAAAATATTAGTCTGTAACTACTATCAGATTCTCTATGCTTAATATCTTCAGTTTTCCGTTGGGACTCGTCCAGCCTGCTCTCTCTCTTCCCGCCGGCATGTGGGGGAAGCTCCAGGCCTCCAGAGAACTCCCCACCACTAACAAGCTAAATTAAACCCGTGAAAGACAAACAAGGCAACAAAGAAACACAGTTACTCACACACACAAGCTTCTCTTTAACCCACCTTAGTTCATCCCAAGGCTAATTAAAAGCGATTCGTAATTACTTAAGTCACTGATTTGGCTGCGTAATTAGATGCTCTTTCTTCCAATTGCTCCTGTTGCACCAGGTATTCTCCTAATGTTTGATATATTGGTGGCTTGTGTTGTGCAGGTTTGATTATTTTAGGTTGATCTGATTAATACGTGACTTTGACAGTCGTAACCGTTTCCTTTCTGCCTCAATCATACATCGCTCTTCCTTTTTTATCATTCCCTCACTCTTTTCCTCTCCTCTTGTTATCCAATTCCATCAGACTCGCGGAGGGTAAACCAATTTACATTCTTGTTTTGGTCTTCAGATCCTTGCCAGTTTCCATGACAACACTGCTTTCGCACTCTTTCCACCCCTTTCTCCTCCTCAGGATCTTTCATTCCCCACTGTTTCGCTCTCCTCCTTTACTCTTGACCTTCCTCTTCTGTCTCATTTTCATTCTCTTTATATTCTGTTTGGTTCTTGCGTCTAACTCTCATTTCCTTGCCTAATTGATGCGGTTGCTGTCGTGGCACGCAGCGGCTGATGGTAACAGTGTAGAAGGGAGATGGGCAGGAGGGAGATGCATCCCAAACGTCTGTATTAACACACATCACGCTCTCTGTGTGTTAAATGATCAGTGCCGGGAGGGAATGATTTGGGCGTCTCTCTGTCTCTGTTTCAAAAGGCTGTCTGGTCTCTGATGCTTTTATTTGCTGCTGTTTGCAGACCGAGGATCATTTTATACGGGCGATATAATTAAATAACTGTGTGAATGACATTAATCATCACATTCATTGGGTACGGGTGTATAAACTACTCATTATTCAGGATTAAAAAGATGTTCTGTTACTGTTCCAGAGACCTTGTGAAGTCATTTTAAAATGAACCTCTTCCACTTCCAAACATTTTAATGTGCTTCCATGCATTTTCCAGAAATGTGACCATGTTTATCTAACATCATTACTTGGCTCTCTTGGAACACTTGATTCTGATTGGCCAATCATGCATTCTGTGGTCAAATATTTGTGTGTAATGGCTGCTAAACTATTTAATTGACCGTTGTCCCAAGCAACCAATTTCCTACACAGCTAGTTTCATGTCTCTGGTAACACACTGTGGTCTCATTCTTCTCACATATTAAAATTATTTTCAATTAAATCAATATTTCATGTCAGTTTCTGTGTTTATTTGATAAGCAGCCATGCAATAGCAAAATGATGTCCATTCAGTTGGTCATTATTGGAAAATAAACCTCTTAAAGATGACACACAACCACTCTGTTGGTGTTTAATATATGATAATGTCCGGCTGACTGTACATTATTCCTTACTACGTTGTTTCTGTTTAGGGTCAGTTAACCTCAGCAACACATTAGTTGCATCCCAATTCACATGCACTATTCTGTTTTATAGTTGAAATAGTGTGAGTAGTGCATTCACACTGAACATTTCAACAACAAGAAGTGCACTTCAAATGCTGGGATGATGCACTTATTTAACAAAAAAAAAATATGTGGAATGCACTTCATGCACTCAACCGTCACAGCTTTCCTTCTAAACCTTCTAATATTCATTCACTAGATGGTTGAGTAGCCTACATCATAGTGAATAATGTACAGTATGCAATTTGGGGCACAACTACTGCCTTACAATTTTCCTCACCTTAATACCATTCCAAACCTGCACAGAAAAACCAACTGACTTTTATTGTATGCACACACAAAAAAAAGTTGTAATTGTATTGTATGCACAAGATAGAAGGTCATTCAAGTTTGGGACAATATGAGGGTGCGTAAATTTTCATTTGATCATTTAACTATTATAAAGTAAAAAAAACCTATTATAAATTATATTTTATAAAGCGAACAAAAAAATAAAAATTCTGTCGTCATTTACTCAACCTCATGTCATTCAAAACCTGAAATGACTTTCTTTCTTGCGTGGAACATAAGAGAGAGAGACAAAAATTGAAGAATGTTGGTAAACATTATTGAATTCAACAGTTGGCAACCAACCATTGAATTCCAATGTATTTTTCCCATTGACTTGCATATAATTAAAGTCAATGGGAAAAATACTATAGAATTCAAAGGGAACCAATATTGTTTGGTGACTTGAATACCAACATTTTTCAAAATATCTACTTTTATGTTCCACAAAAAAAAAGAAAGTCATACAGGTTTGCATAAAATTGAGTAAATGATGACAGAATTTTCATTTTTGAGTGGACTAGCACTTTAAAGTGTGTTTTCAAGCAAGCAGAATGGCCTTAGGGTCTATTGGATGCCAAACTGAGCATGAGGGTTAAATCCAACGATTTTTACACAAGTTTGTATCTCTACAAAGATTCTTACTGTCTTTTTTTAGTATATTTCATTCATCTCTCTCTCTTTCCCACTTTCTCCTCAAGGCTTGGCACTTGAGAGTGTAATACAACACCAGTTTTGGGAGACAAAGAGACATTTCAACAACAAGAAGTGCACTTCAAATGCTGGGATGATGCACTTATTTAACAACAACAAAAAAAAAAAGTGGAATGCATTTCATGCACTCAACCGTCACAGCTTTCCTTCTAAACCTTCTAATATTCATTCACTAGAAGGTTGAATAGCCTACATCATAGTGCATAATGTACAGTATGCAATTTGGGGCACAACTACTGCCTTACAATTTTCCTCACCTTAATACCATTCCAAACCTGCACAGAAAAACCAACTGACTTTTATTGTATGCACAAAAAAAAAAAAGTTGTAATTGTATTGT
>NW_015644168.1:1356463-1367028 GCF_001515625.1 Sinocyclocheilus rhinocerous
AAAGAAAGTCATACAGGTTTGCATAAAATTGAGTAAATGATGACAGAATTTTCATTTTTGAGTGGACTAGCACTTTAAAGTGTGTTTTCAAGCAAGCAGAATGGCCTTAGGGTCTATTGGATGCCAAACTGAGCATGAGGGTTAAATCCAACGATTTTTACACAAGTTTGTATCTCTACAAAGATTCTTACTGTCTTTTTTTAGTATATTTCATTCATCTCTCTCTCTTTCCCACTTTCTCCTCAAGGCTTGGCACTTGAGAGTGTAATACAACACCAGTTTTGGGAGACAAAGAGAAAGAGCCCAGTTCTTTTCAGGAATACACTTTTGCCAGTGCAAAATATCATTCCTTTTTTGTGTGCGTGTAAACCACTCTGTCCATTCAGCAGGGTTTACAACATAAATTTAACAGCATAATTAGAATCCTGAATTTCTCTAGGTTTCATCATGCATACGTGATTATAACGCATGTTTCCTCAGGGTAAAAAATATAAACACAACCAGCTCATAAAGGAGCTATTTGTATGCACACAATTAGATTAGCGTAACTTCAGTTTAGAGAGGGGTTGATTTCTCTGTGGTGTAACTTTTGGTGCATTTAGTGCAAGCCTGTCGGATATGAACTATGGTTAATTCACTTTAGGATGCACATTTACATAATCATAGTTTTGTTTTAGAAGATGTGTCTGCTTTGACAACCTAACAGTAAAATACTAAATTCATCAGGGCTTCACTAAAGAGACTTTTTGGACTTTTAACAGTATCCTGCACCACCAGAGGGAGTGCTCACCTGTGAAATGATGTCTGAACACCCAGCGATGAGGGTCCAAATGTATCAGAGGGTATCAAGCCTCCCTGGGAGAGAGCGCTGATCTTGGCATATGCCAGGTAAGGAGTGATCTAAGAGAGCTGATACATCTGATACCTCTGTTGTCAGGTCAGGTTATGTGTCTGATGTCTCAGAAAAAGCAGACGTGAGCTTTATTCACCCAACCACAATTGCATAACTGTGTTCCTCAGTTTTAGTGAACCAATAAAGAAACATGCTCCTGTGTTATTAAAAAAAAAAAAAAAAAAAATATTCTTTAACTATGCTAAAAATTTGAGCATTTGATATTTTGTAGAACACACCAAAATGTTTGGATCCTCAATTTTCTTTTGCCGCCTTAGTGATTTCTTGTGCACTTACAGTATTTCATCCCAAACTTGACCAAAACATATTCTTTTAATAAAAGTAAGGCCATATTTTATCTGTCTTAAATGATCATGGCTATTTGAAAGGTGTGATTGGCAAATTGTTGTAGTAGTAGACAAAACAATACATGGGCATAAGTGAGATCATATAACAATTATATAGTAATGACTTTTTTTTTCACTATGGGATAAACACTCACACATTGAATATTATTTTTCTTTTAATTTGATGATTTGTAAAAAAAAATATTATTTTATTGTGAAATTATTTTATTGTGATTCTTTTTATATGAATGTATGTAGCACATAATATATATATATATATATATATATATATATGTGCGTGTCCTGTATTTGTATTTATTATTTTCTTTAATTTTGTTTGCATGTGCAATCATGTGTGTGTATATATATATATATATATACACACACATATACATTATGTATATACATGTATTGTAATAGATTATGTAAATAAAAAATATTGTTCTGTATTTATTTTCTTTTTGATTTTATTTGCATGTGCAATCATATATCTATATATATATATTCTCAGTAAAGCCCTTTGTAAACTATCAATTTTATAATGATTTATAAAAATCTATGATATTGTGGATAATATTTATTATTTTAATGTGAAAGTGTGTGCTAATTAGATGATGGCGTATGATTATGATCTATTCTAATATGAGAGGAGCTCATTGAAACAGCAGGAAACAGTCCTGATATAGGCTAGCTCTGGGTGAACGAGCGAGCGAGCGTGCGTGCGTGTGTGTCACTCATATGTGTGTACAGTGAGGTGAGTAATGAGCGCGAGAGCGGCTGTTTGTCTGAGCGCCTTCTGCTACCTCTACACTACGGGCTGGAATATGCAGACAGCGTCTCCAACAGCGGAGTCATGATCTGCCGTCTTCCCCGGGACTCGTCTTCCGCTCGGAGCCGAAGCCGAACAACATTTTGAAGCATCTGATATTTAACCAGTGGCTTTCCTTCGGGGCATCGCGTTGGTCGCTTAACACAGCCGAGGAGGATCTTGCGCAGTGGCGGCGGACACTTCGGGTGATGTCGGCTGGCCGTCACTCTTGACATCGGCCTCCGCTCGCAGACGCACAGCGGAATGGGGTAGGCAAGCTCCGCGCTCACCCACCCACACAAGCTCGGCGCAGAATGCGTACTAAACGCCGAAGCATCAAACTGTCAGTTAGCTGCATGTATCGCGGCGCGTCTGTAGCGTAGCGCTCCGGCGCTGAACTCGCAGTCACAGCAGCAGCTGTAGGGGATCCTGGAGTTAGCCTCGCCTGCTAACTGCCTCTCTTGAATGCAATGGATGCTACTGAGCTGACGATAGGCTCGGGGTAACGTCGGGCCCGTCTCCATGTGACCGTAAAAAGACACGAAAAGCCAGGAAAGACTTGTAGCTGCTGCTTAAGAGTGAGTTAGGGCGTTTGAAGGTCTGGGTTGAGGAAAACGAGCTAGGCAGTTACAATGTCTCGACAGATTAGCAGAAAGAGGCAGGCACTTGAAGAATGTGACGGTGAATGTGGCCGCTGCTCACCATCACCTTCATGAAGTCGATGGAAAAAAAGCGGTTGTCTCTAGTAATACCGTCAGCATTAAAGATGGGCTTTTTACAAAAGTGTGCTGCAGCTGACAGGGCATGCATAGGCCTACAGGACATTAGTTTCTCTTTGAAATTTGAATATTGTGCAAATGAGTGTTGTGCACACATTCAACACACTTGAATGTTTGAATGTCCTTGCATCACACACAAAAAAAACATATCAATCCAAGAGGCATTTACTGTAAACAAAGATAGCACAAGCAGAGTTTGTAAGCAAAACATTACAGGAAGTGTGTTTGGCATGTTTCAAATGATAAAATGCACTTCAGAATGAAGATTTAAGATTATTTAAACATGCTCTATTGTCGAACATTAATGGAACATGTTCTTAGTTAAATGGGGACGTTAATTTACTTAACATCGTGTCGTTAGAAACCTGTCTGCTTGCTTTCTTCCGTGAAACACGGAAGGAGAATGTTTGAAGAATGTACAGGTTGCTCCTTTTCGTGTAGTTACTATGAATGGGGATTAGCTTTCAAGCTTCAAAGAGGAGGCCAAAGTATCATCGAAGTGATTCATATGATATTCCAAAGCCAGCTTTGTGTGAGGAGCAGACTGAAATTTAACTCCGATGAGCTGTTAACTGCTGTAATTGGATCATCAAGTCAGTGAGCTGAAATCAAGAACCACGTTAGTCAAATTATTGAATGAATCATTCAAACTGGTTTTATGAAATGGATCAACAGATTGATTGAAAAGATGATTTCATTCATAAACCAGACATTTTCTCTAGTGAACTTTTGTAAACATGCAAAGGAGAGTCAGGACAGATGGCAATCACTACATATTTGTTCTGTTAGCTGTCATATATGGTTTCAGAAGGCCTAGTTGTATGGACCACTTTTATAGTTCTTTATGCGTGTGTTTTTTTTAAAAGTAATTTTGACTCTTGACCGCCCCAAGTACTGTAAAAAAAAGTACAGTACCCCAGTACAGTAAAAAAGTGGCCAGGACATGTTTCATGGAATAAAGTCAGTCATATGGGTTTCTAAACATTGTCAGAAATTTAATTTTTTCGGTTGTTCTGCTAGGACACTTGTGTGAACTTGAGGGGAACTGACTTTAATTTTCAGTAGTTGCAAAATGATTTAGTGAAGTGTATTCTAGTTTCAGAGAAAACAATGATATATTTTGTGTCTAAGGGAGTAAAATTAAAATGTTTTTAAAGGGGCCAAGTGTTTTTTGGCATCACTGTAGCATAATTCACCTCAGTATATTATCGGATATTGTTGTGGAAAATCACATGATTGATTTATTGGAGAATCTAAAACAATCTGATGACCTTTCAAAGATGATGTAGTCATATTTATCCTGCCCGCAAGCTTTTTTGATGTTGGCATGACAACTAATGGTCTTGAAGGAATAATTCAACCATGGTCAACTTTGGAACACAGTTATTCTGCAGAATTGGATGTGCCTGAACACTATAAAACTAAGACTGGTGCACTACATTCCCATTTACTTTCCAACTACGTTCCAATTCATAAGCTATATATGAAACTTGTGAACCTCAAAATAAGGTTTATTAAAGGGGTCATATGATGCGATTTCATTTTTTCCTTTCTCTTTGGAGTGTTACAAGCTCTTGGTGCATAAAGAAGATCTGTAAATTTGCAAAGACTAAAGTCTCAAATCCAAAGAGATATTCTTTATAAAAGTTAAGAGTCTTAGCAGCATCATATGACCCCTTTAAAAGCCTCATTTATTTTCATTGTGTGGAAATGAGTGCCTGGGACTTCTGTAAAATATCTTCTCTTATATGGAAGGGAGTGACATTCCTAAAAAACAAAGGTTTCGAAAGTCCCCCCCCCCCCCCCCCCCCCCCCCCCCAACAAAAAAACAATGATCGCCCCAGATTCATTGTTAAAAAAGGGGGTTTTCCCAGTGATACCATAGAAGAACCATTTTTGGTTCCCTAAAGAACCTTTCAGTGAGCAGTTCTTAAAATAACCATTTGTTTCTTAGTGTGAAGAACATACATTTTAATAATTTGAAAGAACCTTTTTCCACTATAAAGAACCTTTTGTCCAATGAAAAGATTCCATGGATGTTAAAAGTTCTTCATGGAGCTTTATTTTTTAGAGTGAAGATGGTTCTGCAGGGTTGGATGAGCAAGCGATCACAAGATATACATTTTTGGGTTGAAATATTCCTAAATAAAATGGGTTATTTGGTGAGATAAGTGCACTGTGGGTCTTGATTTAATCTATTGTGAATTGATTGGATCGTGAAAGTGGGGGCTTGATGACATCACACGAAAATGTTAGTAGCTTCAGAGGCAGAGCACAATACTTTTTTTGATTATTTTTAAATTTGAAATAATGTGCGCCTCTGAATCAGGAGTGTGTATTAAGAAATAAAATAGCCTTCATTCTTTATATTTGAATAAACGTTTGCATCCCATTCAAACCCCTCACTAAAAGGTGCTACCCATGTTCCCCTAATTCTCTTTTTCCTGTCAGATCTCCAGGGCCTCAGTGACGCAAGCTGATTAAGTTAGTGGTGTGTGTGATAGAGGCAGAGATAGTGATACTATGAGCTGACCCCAGATCAGACAGAGCTGATAATCCTGCGGTTTCTCCTGATAGTTTTGGCACAGAGGTCTGTTTAAATTAAACACGTCTTTTCCCAATTTTTCCTCCATCATAAGAACCCGACAGACCGTCAGTAGTAGTCAGCAGTGTGAGCGGAGAGAGAGAATGTGTGAAGTGTATTTCTGGCAGTGTTTGGCTGCTCTTTAGCCCACTGGCCATGCAGGCCATTAGCTAGTGCTGTGAGCGTGATATCCTACCACGCTATTTTTAGAAGCTCACAGAGTTTGCAACTTGATCTGAATTGTCTTTGAGGCTCAAGGCTCACAGTGTGCTCTGCCCCACATTGGCTCAACACCTCGTAGACATCAGCGAGTGTTTTAGAGCGAACCGCTCGAGGGATCTGGCTTTAAAGTGATCTAGATTAATCTACAGTGTTAAAGCTCCAGTTGTAATGTCGCGGAGATGAGGGAAATGTGACGTCAATCTCAAATTGAGGTGATGGTGCATCATCTGTGAATGGCGAATGTGCTGGTTTTGTTTAGAAAATTCACCTACCCATGTCTGACCCTTTACCCTGTAGCCCAGGGTTCCTCAAATCTTGCCCTGGAGGGCCAATGCTCTGCAGAGTTTAGCTCCAACCTAGGGCTGGACAATAATTCAATATCAATTTGTATCGCGATATAATTTTTTTCAATAACGGTGATATGATTTTTAAACACATTTCCGATATTTCGACCTTTGCATAGTCACGCTGGAGGGACAGTACGGTACAGACATTATAGTGCATTGGTGGTAGGTGTTTACCCAACATAATTTTGCTTTGAGACAAGACATCAGTCCTCATTTACAGATAATTGTATGGTTACATCATTACATGACAGCAATTCCATCTAATTTATTCTGCAACAATATAGTTCATACATACAGTGACTTGAATAACTATGTTATGTTGAGGACGTAACACTTCTTCTATGATGCACATTCTTAATTTCTAAATTGAAATAAATTTTTGAGAGCATTAAGTCAAAATTGTCAGGGTGGTACAACTGTCCTGATATCATAATAAGAAAAAAAGCCTCATTACAAAAAATCGAATTCTTAAAAAGAAAACCTTATTAGTACTGTCATAAATATTTATTATTTATTAGAAATATTTCATGATATATAAATCAGGAAAGAATATAGAGAGGACCTCTGTTAAGGTGGTGCACATTTAAGGTGGTGGAATTTAATTGTAAAGTGTCATGCGGTGCGACTTGCTAAAACGCAATAATATATATATCTGATATTTGTTAAACAGATTTGACTAATAATATACTTAAAGTCCCCATGAAATCAAAATTAAAGTTTTTTTGGGCGTTGGTATCAATATGTTAGTCTTAAGGTTATCTATAAGGCAGTGTGCTCCAAAACAGTGACAAAATTCGCATTTAGAAGATATAAGCATTCAAAGTTTTTAAATGGTAAACAAACAAAAGTATAGTAAAACAAATACATGAATACGAATGCAACAGTATGTTTTAAGAGCTTGGCACATAATTTAAAAAAAAAAAAGTTTTTTTTATTTGTATTTATTGTGGACACTCTTATATAGTTACAGACTAGTATGTCGCTGACTTTATGTGAGATGTCAAGTTTCTCATGCAAACTTTCTGGTGAATTCACCACAAGTGTGTATGCAAGCAAATGTGTTCCTACTCTCATTATAAGCTGTCAAATCCTGATTGTACTTAATGAGGGATTGTGTGTATACAGTTACTTAATTAGCATAATACACGCCCAAACCATTTCCATATAAGGGCTTTCCGCGTGACCTCTCCTGTACAGCCATTCAAAAGTCTCTGCAAACAGGTTTCGGAACACTCCCTCCATCTGTCATTGGTTAAACAAGCAGACAGTCCACTCAAACCCACACCACTGATGCAGTCAATGTTGCTGTGTCGGGTTAGTTGGGATTCTTAAATAAACAGAGCAATGTTTTGATAGCTGCACAGAGTCACAGTGTTTACACAGTTTTTTCCAGAGGAATCGACCTAGAAATTCCATTTTTATAGTTGTCTCTATGTATTTAACCGGATAAGATTCATTATTGTAATATTTAAAAAAAAAGTTCCCTATAAAACGTGTGTGAATTTAGAAGCCTGCATGCACTGGTTTGTGTGTTACAGAAAAACTTTCTTCCTGGACACTTGTGAGTTTGCTGAGGAATTGAGTGTGGTTAGAGTGACCTGAGTTGACCTCCAGTTCCAACCTACAATTCACTTCTGCTTCTGTGAAAACAGTAGAGGATAAACAACTGCTTTAAGGAACTAAACTAGACTACATTGTGATGTCACATTTTAGCCAGAAGGAACATTTATCTGATAATGCGCTTGAATTCTTGAGATTCTTTTTGACTATTTTGTATAGATACAGTGAAAGGTGAATGGGGAAACGATGGGGGGAAAGCAGGAAGTGAGATCACTGACTGACACAAGCTGGATACTAACTGAGCACCACAAACGCTAGACAGGGGCATTGGAACAACCCGAAAAGTAGGTGGGGAGACGTTATAAATCTGACTTCACTAGTATGACAAAGATGGAAATGTCTGGTTGCCTTGGATACTCGTATGAGATACCATTTCAGAAAGGTCAGTCACTCAACATTTTTGTAAAACATTGAATAATTTAATTCTATTTCTAATTATAGTTAATTCTATAAATTCCATTATAATTAATATTTAATAAAATTTTACATATATATATATATATATATATATATATATTACAAAACATATTAATTAATTAAATTGCATAAGACATTAAGAACTGCATCTTATCCTGAACGACTGGTATAATTTAAATATAAATAAATAACTTTTTAAATTTTTTTAATATATAGGCACAGCTTTGGTCATAAAAATTAATCGTGACATTTGGTTTAGCTCATATGTAGAAGGTAATATTTTGATAGGTGAGCGTTAATAGTATGATTTCCATGTGCCGCCCGCATACACATTCATTTACCCTGCAGCCAAACCAACCTGTTGGCAGAGACTTGATTAGGAGACACGGTTGTGCTTCTGTGTTCACCATATTTTATGAGCTCGATGAATGTGTATTGTTTCATGTTAATGAATGAGTCAGTGGATTAATCTTCTCAGTCTATGGTTTTCCTTTGTGAACTTTGGGTTGCATGAACTTTCAATGACTGGACAGAAAATAGGTTCCAGTAAAAACATCTTCATTTGTGTTTTGAAGAACTTTACTTACCCTCAGACCATCCAAGATGTAGGTGAGTTTGTTTCTTCATCAGAACAGATTTGGAGAAATGTAGCATTCCATCACTTGCTCAGCAATGGATCCTCTGCAGTGAATGGGTGCCGTCAGAATGAGAGTCCAAACAGCTGATCACAAAACATCACAATAATCCACAAGTATAAAAGACATATTTGTTTAGAACGGTTTTGGACTTGATCTGTGCATATTTCTCTCTTTATTCAGACAAGACGCATTTTTCATTGGAGAAAGCGATGTAATGGATAGAGCCGGAAGTCACAGCTTGAAGTTTTTGCTTCAAAGCATGCAGCCTTTCGCTTCTCAAGATATTAACTGATGAACTGGTGTCATGTGGATTACTTGTAGATTATTGTGATGTTTTTATCAGCTGTTAGCATGAAAATATTAATAAAAATTTTTTTTTATAAGAATAAAAATACAATCTGGCTCAGATGTAATGGTCAGAGGATAAAAAATATGTATATCAAATACATTCATATCAATTTAAATAAATCATTTCATATCAAAAAATAATTTTATTTCAGATAAATGAAGAAGAAAATATAGTCGTATCTTGAAAATAGAAACTGGGTGTCCATCCATGAATGGGCTAAAGTCCAGCTCCATTGATTATAATCAATCAGTCAATCATCTTGATTGATCATTTTGATGTGTTGCGATGTCTGCACGTGTCCGGTTTAGACGCGGTGTAAGGTTGCCGACCCATGCCCTATTCTAATACCACTTAATTTCCGCCGCTGCAGAACCAGAACGGACCTCTTCATGCTGGCCTGTGCAAACGTTTCACAGCCTAACATATGGCCTCTCACCTGAGACTGCATGATGCCACACTTCAGATCACCTCTGCTAAGGGACAGCGTTTGTCCCTGTGCTGCCATCTGCTTTCATGTTGTTTGAAGAGTAGTGCATCCTCTCAGGCACACAGACAGGCGTCCAGGGAAGGCATATTTACATCAGGAATATTAAAAACAAGAACTGCAGGTCTGTGTTATGTCATATAACCATTAACGCACCACCACAGTATCACCTGGTCATAAAAACAACGATGGATTTATGAGGCGACGGCGTAATCCGTCTTATCACAGGTCAGGCAGGAGGAAGGTGAAATGTTTCGTCAATTGTAGATCTGTGTTTTGGGTCTATTAAAGGCCGTCTGTAGTGCGTTGGAAGGACAGTAAGATCCAATGTTTGGAACAAAGTGTTTCTTATCTGGTCAGGTGATCTGAGCTTCCAGATGAGTTACAAGTCGCGGTGCTAAGGTGAGCTATGAAAGAATAATGTGATATCGAGAAGCTTTCAGCGTGCCGAAAACAACAGCACACAGCTGTGAGGCTCCGAACACTCCACAGTCAACACAACAAGCCTTTTTTTCCTTTAGTACAAACTCTTTGGCTGGATTGAGCTAGAACTTTGCCCTACATTTAAGGTGGAATGGAAATTACTCTGGGTGTGTCCAAGATTCCTGTTGAGTTTGTTCCCCCAGCGCTGCAATTGGCTGGATGGCAGAGTGTGTGTATACTGGCTTAATTAAAAACTTAAATATTTAGCTTTATGCGCCGGTGATGGAGTGCAGTTTCTCTCATAAGAGAAAATTTACTGTATTCTTTCCCCTGTAATGATGATTGTTGGTACTTATGGCGTTAATTTTTTGATTTACAAAGAACTGGAATTAAAAGGTGCAATGGTTAAAAGTCTCAAAAATGAGGTAGTACTTTAACAAAAACATGGTAAAACATTCATTTCTAATTGACCATTCAGCACTTTCAAATATCAAAATTGTTGTAATCATGTGAAAACGGCTTGCGATTTACAAAATATGAATTGAATAAATATTCAGATAATTTTCATTTTTGGGTGAACTATCTGTTTAAGCATTGAAGGTATACCTAATAAACCCTTTTGACCTTAAAAAAAAAAAAATATATATATATATAA
>NW_015644168.1:1368677-1389587 GCF_001515625.1 Sinocyclocheilus rhinocerous
TCCATCCATGAAAGGGCTAAAGTCCAGCTCCATTGATTATAATCAATCAGTCAATCATCTTGATTGATCATTTTGATGTGTTGCGATGTCTGCACGTGTCCGGTTTAGACGCGGTGTAAGGTTGCCGACCCATGCCCTATTCTAATACCACTTAATTTCCGCCGCTGCAGAACCAGAACGGACCTCTTCATGCTGGCCTGTGCAAACGTTTCACAGCCTAACATATGGCCTCTCACCTGAGACTGCATGATGCCACACTTCAGATCACCTCTGCTAAGGGACAGCGTTTGTCCCTGTGCTGCCATCTGCTTTCATGTTGTTTGAAGAGTAGTGCATCCTCTCAGGCACACAGACAGGCGTCCAGGGAAGGCATATTTACATCAGGAATATTAAAAACAAGAACTGCAGGTCTGTGTTATGTCATATAACCATTAACGCACCACCACAGTATCACCTGGTCATAAAAACAACGATGGATTTATGAGGCGACGGCGTAATCCGTCTTATCACAGGTCAGGCAGGAGGAAGGTGAAATGTTTCGTCAATTGTAGATCTGTGTTTTGGGTCTATTAAAGGCCGTTTGTAGTGCGTTGGAAGGACAGTAAGATCCAATGTTTGGAACAAAGTGTTTCTTATCTGGTCAGGTGATCTGAGCTTCCAGATGAGTTACAAGTCGCGGTGCTAAGGTGAGCTATGAAAGAATAATGTGATATCGAGAAGCTTTCAGCGCGCCGAAAACAACAGCACACAGCTGTGAGGCTCCGAACACTCCACAGTCAACACAACAAGCCTTTTTTTCCTTTAGTACAAACTCTTTGGCTGGATTGAGCTAGAACTTTGCCCTACATTTAAGGTGGAATGGAAATTACTCTGGGTGTGTCCAAGATTCCTGTTGAGTTTGTTCCCCCAGCGCTGCAATTGGCTGGATGGCAGAGTGTGTGTATACTGGCTTAATTAAAAACTTAAATATTTAGCTTTATGCGCCGGTGATGGAGTGCAGTTTCTCTCATAAGAGAAAATTTACTGTATTCTTTCCCCTGTAATGATGATTGTTGGTACTTATGGCGTTAATTTTTTGATTTACAAAGAACTGGAATTAAAAGGTGCAATGGTTAAAAGTCTCAAAAATGAGGTAGTACTTTAACAAAAACATGGTAAAACATTCATTTCTAATTGACCATTCAGCACTTTCAAATATCAAAATTGTTGTAATCATGTGAAAACGGCTTGCGATTTACAAAATATGAATAATAATAATAAAGTGGATGGATGACATCCGATGGAAGAGATTTGTTGATATTGAGTCAGTGACATGACGCTCATTTTTTTTTCTCCTTCGGATCTATTCATTTGTATTTAAAAATTAATTAACTATACTCATTGACTTGAATAAACCTCTTTTATGATAAACATATTTTTTAATGGCTGAAATACTTTTTTTTTTCAGGCATAAACTGTCTGAAAGCTCAATGCATAAAAAAGCCCTTGTTAAAAATTACTTAAAAAGAAAGTGTTAAAATATTATAAATATTTGAAGAACGATTGTTTTTGCAAATTAAAATAATGTGGTACAACTAACATGCATAAATGATGCAGGGAAAAAAAGCATAAAACGGGAAATTTATATCAGAGAGGACCACTGCTGTCTCCTAAAATATCAGATAATTTGACCTTTTATGTTGTAAAATGTTATGTGACTCAACCAAAAATTTGTAAAAATATACATTTTAGCTTCCCCATTAGCTAGACGTCTTTTTAAATACTTTCTTTCTTTCTTTCTTTTGCGATTGAAACAAACTTCCAAACTTCTAAGCATATTTAGCATATCTAGAGACCAGAATATCATACAAACTTGGCAGTTGGTTCTTTTGACTCCCTGAAACATCCTGGCACTGTGGCAGCGACCTTTGCACAGGCAAACATTTTCTTCAGAAGATGCACAAATCTAGTTTTCACTTGCATGTCTCATTTTCCTATATCTCTCTCTTTTTTTCCCCTGATGAACACTAGCTCTACAGAACAGAGACTGTACCTCCATGTCTCTCTCACCATCTCCTGTCTGTTTGTGCTGCCCCTGCAATTTGCTCTTTTTTTTTTTCCTTGCTCTAGTTGGCTGACGGCCCAGAGTGTGTTGGAAAAGATACAACCCTTGACCCCCGTGCAAAGTGAGCCGAGCTCTTCCCTGTCTTTACAGAGAGAGAATGAAATAGAGAAAGAGACTGCAGAGCTCACCGAGGGACTGCGGCCTCAGTCACTGCACACACTGTGTGTTCTGTGGCCATGACAATTTATGTTTATGCTGTATGTACTGCCCGCCCTCTCGCTCTCCCTCCCTCTCTGTTTTTCAGTTCTCTTTGGGGTCACATGGTATGTGCTCCAAGAAACTCTGTTTCACGATGTGATCATTCTGTATACACCCAAACCAATGCGTTCATGTTTACCTCACACTTTGTAGTCATGTTTGCATATAGGTAAGAAAAAAATATCCTTACCAGGCCAATGCAGCAACACTGGCTCAACCAGTGGATCTGTTCGTCTGTCCAGTAACAGACAGGGGGAGTGTTTGGTACACCTAGAAACATTTTATGGCCAATTTGGGCAATTCCATTTGGTGGCATTACAGAAAGGGAATCACATTAATTACTTTAAACCGCTATAAAAATAATCAATGTATGTTTTCCACACTGTTGTTCGCGGAATGAACAAAATAACTAATTATATAACATTTTAATTTACATGCACTAATATACATACAATTACATTATTACTTATGCACATATTTAAAAAAATATTTTTTGTATTTTATATGATGCAAATTAGGTGCAAAGAAATGCACATGATGATGCAAAGAAATAGTTGAATCAGATCGTAACAGTCTTAAAAATACTCACATTATGTAACTACACAGTCTTTATGAAATTTAGTGGCCAAATAAAAAGCATATTAAAGTCATTGTGATATTTACATTGTTGCGTAATTTTATATTTTTGGTTCATTTTATCTTGCTGATTGCTATTACTTTGGGAATATAATGTAAATATTTCACTTGCCGTGTTACATGATGAACACAAACCTCTTTGCTGACTTAATTCACACATACATTTAGAAAGAAACACGGTTTCCACAATCAAGGTAAATCTGGAAACATTATGGAATTTTAAAGTGGTGTTTTGTAGGCATGGAAAAGTCATAGAAAGTAATACAATCTTAAAAGCCATGAAAACCATAGAACTTTATATAATGAACATACAATACATTCTTAAAAAAAATATTTGGCTAAATATTGCTAAAATGTGTGTGCTAAAATTGTTTGCAGGTCATACGGATGCCAAATTTGTGAGTGAATCAGTCTTTTCCATCAGTTCTTTTTTAATGAATTAGGTTCACAAATTAATTTCAATGCTTCATTGGAACAAGTTAGTGAGAATTTGAATAATTAAAAGGAATCCTTATTCTGTAAAAAAAGTTCTTGTTGTTTCAAACCTATATACTTTTTTCTAGTTTTCTGAGGAACACAAACACTGCTTCATGCATCTCTTTAATGCACTTTAAACAGTTCATAGTAGGGCTGCACGATTAATCGAATGCGATTGTCATGCGCATTTTGTTAAAAAAGCCGGTTCTGTAATCAGCAGGAAATCATCATCACGTGCTTTCAGATGGAGCAGAATTTACTACACATAGCCGTAGTTCACTGACAAGTTACGCAAAAAAATCGCAGACGATTTTATTGCGCGATTATGAAATCGAAGAAATCGTTCGCGATAATGACAGCTGTATGCATAACTTCTCAGTGAACTACGGCTCTGTGAAGTAAATGCTGCTCCATCTGAAAGCATGTGAAAATACCACATTTAATAACATATTTTTACTCCAAACTCACTTCATAACGTCAGTCGAGTGTTTGAAATAAATCCTTCTGTGAGATGATGTGGCTTCTTACACAGAATAAGGCACGCAACATATTTCATAGTATCTAAGCAGTGATAAAGGCATTACATTATAAATATACTTTATTTTAATGAAAATTATAATAAGAACTCAGATAAACCGTATATTGCCGCAGTCGTGTGTTTATTAGTCACGTTGAATCAATGAAAGCAGTTGAATCTTCTGTTTATTCAGCTGCAGCAATAGGCATTTCCTGGGTTTCTTCTGCAAGGCGTATTTGGAGTTTCAGCGCGAGAGCGCCCTCTGGCCTTTGGATGGAGATTTACTGCTGATCACAGAACCGTGCTTCACTGAAAGATACGCATGACAATCGCAGCTTCTGTCGTATCGCGATCTCGATTACATTTCGATTTATCGTGCAGCCCTAGTTCATAGTGACCAAAACTGTATATTATAACTCTATACTGAACACCACATCAATATACTGGTGCATATTAACTGAAATATGGTGCAATTAGATGTGTTATGCCAGCTTAGAGATTATAATGTTTGAGACGTGCAAAAACCAATGACTTTTCTTGTCATGATTGTTGAATGAAAAAGTGTTGCTTAAAACATGATCCTTTGATATTCCACAAAAAAGCATACAGGTTTGGGTCGACATGAGAGTGTGTAAACGATAACAGAATTTTCATTTTTGAGCGAACTATTCCTTTAACAGTTTCTCAGGCTGTATCTGTGAGGCGTCTTTGCCTTTGATTGCTTCACTCCTCCTTCTTTGTTTCCCTTCTTCAGTCCGCTGCAGTCTGTCCTCCCTTCCTCTTAAATAAACAGTATTCTTTCACTTGTGTCATTGTTTCTTGGCGCAGGGGCACGGGCAGTGTTTTCAAACAAGCCCGGCTGCGAGATAATTTCCCCCTGACTGCGTCCGTTCTCGGTCTCTCTGTTTGTTGTTGTGTCCTCATCATCCAGCCTGCTTTAGGCCTCACGTTCTTCACTCTTCTCTCACGCTGCTTTCATTTGCCAAGACCTGTGTCATGCGTAGTTGCCACAGCAACCTGCCTAAACCCCCAACAGGCTGATTTTTTTGGCTTTCACCTGTGTGAAGTCCCACAATGCACTGCAACTAGAACAAGTCGGCTACAGTGCACACTTCTTAAGTTATACACATTAGTCTCTAAAGTGTCTCTTAGATCTCCTTTCTCTTTTTTTTTTATTTTGTAAATGCCAATCATGTTTATTGCAACATGATTACGATTAGTTTGCATTTGCAAATATCCTGGCATGAGGCGCACATATCCAACTGATTCTCAGAAACTGGAAGAGAAGCTTTCGTTAATTATAGATAATTACCAAATTGGCTTTTGAGAAAAGTAATCACCTGACACTGAATAAGAAGTTTGAAAGTGATTATAATTTGTAGCGAGCTGTTGTTGATTATGTTATTTATCAAAGTTGTTCAGCAGGGTGTCTCGGATGTTCAGTGCACACTTTGAGTCTCCTCGAAGGCCAGAAGCTTTCTTTACACAAGTACGCAAATGCAGATGTGACTCTTAGTGTTTGGTCTATGTATTGCAAGTACTGTTTTCTGGAGTAGTTTCGTAATATCTATCATACTTCCTCCCTCATACTTTAAATGAATAGCTCACCTGAAAATTTATATTTGCTAAAAGTTTACCCACTCTCAGGTCATGCAAGATTTAGATGAGTTTGTTTCTTAATTGGAACAGATTTGGAGAAATTCAGGATTACATCACTTGCTCACGAATAGATCCTCTGCGCTGAATGGGTGCCGTCAGAATGAGAGTTCAAACAGCTGATTAAAAACATCACAATAATCCACAAGTAATTCACATGACTCCATCAATTAACTTTTTAACTGCATGTTTGTAATAAACAAATCCATCATTAAGAAATGTTAACTTCAGACTATTCCTTCTGGCTTATGAGTTATGAGCCCTCTATCCATAATATGGCTTTCAGTGAAAAAGTAGTCTGAATCAGGAGAGAAATATGCACAGATCAAGCACAGGTTACAAGCGAAAACAGTTCTAAACAAATATGTTGGTGGATTTTGATGTGAGAGGACAACAGAGGATGGACTTTTTCACTGAACAGAAGGAAGCATTATTATGGATTATGGACTGGTATTTTGGCCAGAAGTGACATTGTAAAGTTAAAACGCCTTAATGATGGATTTGTGTCTTACAAGCACGCAGCTTTTCACTTCACAAGACATTAATTGATGGAGTAGAGTGGTGTGGATTACTTGTGGATTATTGTGATGTTTTTATCAGCTGTTTGGACTCTCATTCTGACGGCACCCATTCACTGCAGAGGATCCATTAGTGAGCAAGTGATGGAATGCTTAATTTATCCAAATCTGTTCCAATGAAACAAACTCATCTACATCTTGGGTGACCTGAGTATGAGCACATTTTTAGCAGATTTTCACTTTTAGACAAACTTTTTCTTTAATGTGACTGGGTGCGCCATGTTGCTTTAAAGTATTAATATTTCAATGTGAGACATCATATTTGTTCATGAGGTGATGATCATATTATGGCAAAACAAATCTTCTTGTCACCCTTTTTATTTATTCATGTGCCAAGCACATTACAAATGTTTAATGTAACAAATAAATCTTATTACCCAACAGTGTTTTTTTTGTTTTTCTTGCACAGCTATTTGACTTTGACATGAAAATTTTGCATGTGGCCAAAGAGCATGTGTGGAGCTGGCCTGCTGACACAGCTGTTAAATACATTATTGCAGTATTCACATTGCAATATTTTATTTTATTTTAAAAGGATAGTTCACCCCAAAAATATTTTTCATTAATTACTTACCCTCATGTCATTCCAAACCCGTAAGACCTTTGTTCGTCTTCGGAATACAAATGAAAATATTTTTGTTGAAATCCAAGAGCTCTCTGAACCTGCATAGACAGCAACGGAGCTACCACGTTCAAGGCCCAGAAACGTAGTAAGGACTTCAATAAAATAATGCATGTGACATCAGTGGTTTAACCATAATTTGATGAAGCTACGAGAATAGCTTTTGTGTGCAAAGAAAACAAAAACAATTTCTTCTCTTCCGTGTCAGTCTTTGACGCGTTCACGAGAGTACCACGACACATGCATGTGCATTTCTCTACTTGCAAACAAAGGCATGTTGCGTGGTGCTGTCATGAACGAAGATGAAAGAAAGTCTTGCAGGTTTGGAACGACATGAGGTTGAATAATTAATGACAGAATTTTCATTTTTGGGTGAACTATCCCTTTAAATCCTTGACCACGAATGATTGGAAAAGTCATTGGAATTCATTGGTCAAAAAACTATCTGTATCAAGACCATTTCAACAAAAAATCATGCAGATTAGATTTTTCGGATGGCTTTCACTGATGCGTATCAGTGAGGCTTCGGACAGTGAAATATTCAGAAGAAAATTAGATCAGTGTGAATGAGCGAGTTGTTGACGCATACAGCCTGCAGTTGGCGTCCTAAAGTCTCAGCGCTCCCAAAATGCACCAAGCCTCTCCTGGAGTCCAGTCCGGGTGATTTCTGATAAAGTCACACACACTCTCACCTGCGAGCCCCTGTAGCTGCCATCTTGCACATATGACAGTTGCACTCTCGTAACCTTTTGTTCTACTCGAAACTGCACTGCACTCACTCCCACGACAACAGGCGACTGAAAAACAAACGGCCTGTTGCAGCGGAGGAACAATGGACTGACTGAAGAGGGAAGGCACGCAGCTGGAAAGAGAGAGAGAGAGACTGAAAGAGAAAATTACTAGAGACACTGACAGTGGGAAGTTTCTAGGTAAGCCTTCTATTGTGATGAAAACAGCATTTTAAAATTTTACTTTTTTTTTACTAAATGCCAGACTGGGAGTGTTCAGTTCCATTATTTTCCATATTTACTCATCTGCTAGTTATGCAACAGACTTACGTGCACAAAAGCATTTATTAGATGCGTTATGTTCAAACATGATTCAGCAGGAAAGAGATTTCTGTGACCTACTGACCTCTAATACGTCTTTACCTAAGCAGCAAGATTTCCCATCAGCCCTTACTAAAGGTACTAGACTTCTCCATGGAAAACTTTCCACTCTGTGCTAAGGTTTTGCTGGGTGGTTGCTATGGTGTTTCGGGTGGTTTCTAAGATGTTCTGCTAGATGGTTGCTTATAAAATGGCAATGATTTATGTGCAAATATTGTCATTAACCGAAACAAAATAGCCAATGGAAAGTAAAGTAACTAAGTATGTGACTCTAAAAACCAAAATAAATTAAACACCAAAATTTGTATTTATTTTTAGCATTTTCTTGTCTGATCTGTGTCAGCATGGCATAACACATCCTACCTGCAGATGACGATAGACTGTTTAATCCAGTGATTCTGTAAAAAAAAAATGCACTCAATCCAGTAAGCTGCCCCCTTTTTGTGGCTGACAGGCTGCAAACTGCCTTCAAATCAAACAGCCAAGCAAGGCTTTGTCCCACCTCCAATAACACAGTCTTTTCTAGAATGGGTGAATGATGTCATGCAAAATTCGACCCCCCCTGTCAAATCACAGAAATGTGTCAAATCTTATCCCCGTTGGGCCCTAAAACATTTCCAGTGGCTGTTTTGTAAGGGAATACGCTTTTACATTACCATGAATGGCAACAGAGTGGATTTAAAACTTCCTCTGGCATGTTTTGCCAATCCTAAATGCAAATATCCTTTTTTATTTTAGATAATTCTATTCTGTTGTTGATTCTTCATCTCATTTCTTATCTCTTAATTGCAAACACTGAAACTAAATTTATGGATTGGTCACAATGGTCATTTAGACAACTATGTGTCTAACCACCCAATATTCAATTAGTAAAGTCGACTAGTTTTGCTGTTCGCACATGTATTAATTGCACAATTAAAAAAAATTGTATGATCATTTTTATTTATTTATTTGCCTTTTTAGAGGAAAATTAGTCGATTAGTCGAATTGTCGATTATTCCCTTGGAATTGTAATTGCGATTATTGAATTGAATGATGTTTATACCATTGTATGATGCAACTGCATGCCGTATTTTTATATGAAAATAAACAAGCTGAAAACACTCTAACTGGAAAAACCTTTAGTGCTTTTCTATAGTATTAAGCCTCAAATGTCAAATATACATTGGATTGGTTTCTTCTTTAAATTATAAAAAATATGAATGGTATTATGATGTTATACTAAAACTAAAACAACGGAAAAACCCCGTAAGATAACATGTAAAAAGAAAAAAACATATCTTAAGTGTGCAGAATAACATAAGTGGACTTTGAACGATTAATTGCCGCTTTGAACGATTACGTAATTGTGGCATCCATAATTGTAATTGCGATTAGAAATTCGATGAATTGTGCAGCCCTAATTAGAGTGTGTTTTTGCATATCCCTACTGAACGGTCATCATTTACTCTACCTCATGTTTTTCCAAATGTTTCCATTTATTTCTTTTAGTAGAATACAAAGGAGAAATTTAAAAAAAAAATGGGCTTGTTGCTTTTTTCCATTCAATTATGAGTCATATCAATATAAAATGGTTTACAGAACTTGTTTAAATCATTCATTCACAGTTTAATTTTTAAAAAAAAATTTTTTTTTTTTTGCGTTTGTCTTTGCCTTAGTGCGAATAGAGGACAAATCTTAGAGTGAAAATATGAGGAAAAATTTGAGGAAAAATATGTAGTCGATTTTAAAAACGTGTTTTTGCAGATACCTATCCAAAATATCTAAAAATTAAAAAGCATCGTGTCCATGAAATGAATAATACATCTCGAACTGACATTGCATTGTTGAATCTAACAGAAACTAGACTGGTTTTACAGTAAAATTACTATTAAAATACAAAACAAATTTGAGAAATCAAAATGAACCTTAGGCCTATCCTCAAGTCTATGGTATTTTGGTTCCTAGGTATGCTACTCCAATTTCTTTGTCCCTTACAAAAAAATGCAAGTCCAACTCTTCTCAACAGGCCATATCATTACGAAGATTAATACTTAGAGTTCAGCATTTGATGAACCCCAAACCCTAAGTATGAGCAATAGTAATTGTAATGCTCGCCTCAGCAAGCCCCGCCAACAAGTCCTTTGTGTATCATTTATAGAGCTGTCAAACATAATTGATGCTCAGTCAAATGTCAAATGCGATCCTACAGGCAGCATGAATAATGGGTTTGAACATGGTTTAAAACGTGTTTAATGGCTCTCTCTTCACACACTTCATTAGGGAATGAGCAGAACACATACCGAGACAGAAATAGAGAGCGACGGGGAGGGGGAAGTGTTCAGACGGTGTGAAGTAGTCCCCGCTGCAGAGGAAGGGAAGAAATTAAGGAAAGCGAGAAAGTGTGTTAGTCACCGTTTGTGTGTGAGAGAGAGTGGCCGTATTAGTCAGGCGTGGAATGAAAGCATGTTTGACTCAGGTGGTTTCAGCTGACGTGTGGGAAATTGGGTTTCGGCTCGGCAAGTTTCATGTTCAAACAAGACACGATCCCGATTTCTAACAATTATGCCTCTCTGTCTTTCTCTCGTTCTGATGAGTAGCTGTTCTGGCGAACGCTGAGTCATCAGTTGTAATCTGGGTGTGGGGTGATATTTTATACGGTAGTGCCAGTAGCATGCTCAATCCTGAGTAATTCGTTTCAGTTAGGTTTTTTTTTTTTTTCCCCAAGAAATCAAAGTGAAGATCATCATTTACTCTCACTCATTTTGTTCTAATGTGCTGGTCGCTTTTTAATTTAATTATGATTTTATGATCTTTGAATGGCTTCAGGATGTGTAAGCATGATAAAAGTATCACACAAGTTTCTTTGTGCATAATATTTATATGTGACCCTGGACCACAAAACCAGTCTCAAGTCGCTTGGGTATATTTGTAGCAATAGCCAATAAAACATTGTATGGGTCAAAATTATCAATTTTTCTTTTATGCCAAAAAATCATTAGGATATTAAGTAAAGATCATGTTCCATGAAGATATTTTGTAAATTTCCTACCGTAAATATATCAAGCTTAATTTTTGATTAGTAATATGCATTGCTAAGAACTTCATTTGGACAACTTTAAAGGCGATTTTCTCAGTATTTTGATTTTTTTGCACCCTCAGATTCCAGATATTCAAATAGTTGTATCCCAGCCAAATATTGTCCTATCCTAACAAACCATACATCAATGGAAAACTTATTTATTCAACTTTCAGATGATGTATAAATCTCAATTTCGAGAAATTGACCCTTATGACTGGTTTTGTGGTCCAGGGTCACATACAGTATATCTTTCATTTATAGAGTATTATATCACTTTTTCATCTGTAGAGTAAAAAAAGGAGACATTTTGAAAAATGTGCTGGTCACTTTTTAATTTAATTATGATTTTTTTGAATGGCTTCTGGATGCGAAAGCACCATAAATATCACACAAGTTTCTTAAAGGGGTCCTATTATGCTCTTTTACAAAGTCTTGATTTTGTTTTGGGGGTGTACTAGAACAGGCTCTCATACGAGGTTGTTCGAAAAACACATTATTTTTTCACATATTTTACATTATTACAACACCTCTCTCCCCAGTCTGGCATGAACTGCTCGAATAGTTCCTGTATCAAATTCACACCCCTTGCGAGCTTCAGTGTAAATATTCCATCAATATCAAATAAATTTGAGCACGATTTAAACCCGGATGATTGTAACCACTCTAAGTTCGTCTGCCTTGGGAAAACTAGCATGTCTCTGACATAGTGATATCACTCGTTGCCTTCTCTAGTGCAGCTCAACCAGGTCTCGTCCCATTCGTCGGTATTTGTGATATCACAAATCCCGGAAAATATGTGTTGTAGTCCAAACGAATATCTCCTTTTGAAGTGGGCTTAGAACTTTGTAACTTTGCAGATCTTTTTTATGCTCAAACAGCAACATTACAGACTAACTAAAGTTGAAAAAGTGAAAAAGCATAATAGGACCCCTTTAAGTTGCGCATAATATTTATATTAGCTATTTCTTCTGAAGCTGTAAGATAACTTTGTGTAAGAAACATGGCAAATTTTGTGTTGGGTATATCCTATTTTTGAATCATTCTTTTGAGAATGAATCATTCTTTTCAAATCAGTATGCAATGGTTCACTGAACTTGTTTGATATATTTACAATTCTCACTGATACAGTTTTATTATTTTATTTTATTTTTAATTTGACCTTGCTTTTGACTTTGTTTTTGCTTTTGATTAGAGGTAACAATTACAGGGAAAATATGTTTTTTTGCACATCCCTTGCTAAAATATCTAAAAATTAAATATTAATGCGTTCATGAAATAAATACTAATCTCAAAAATTATTGTTCTCGAAGTCAACCAGCTGACTCGGTGATTAACAAGTGTGCCTATCAGTAAACAAAAACATTTATGTTGGTGTTTTAATCGGAGAAAGAAAGTTATACAGATTTCTTGACAGAATCTTCATTTTTGGGTGCCTTAAATTTCCATGCCAAAATTTTTGACTCCGAATCATAGGCTGAACTAGTTTGATGTGACCTTTGTACAAAATAGGTCAGCTTCAATAATAATCCTATTTGTTGTTCTAATTGAAGATCAGATCACCATTTCTGGGCTTGGCCAAGTGTAAAAGGCCTGAAGTGGAAAGACCTGATTGGCGGCAGTGAATGCTCACTAGTGACCTGGAAGCGCTTATGGGCTATTAAATGCCGGTAGCAGGTGAATGATTAGAGCTTTCAGCGTGGCTGTCGGCTTGAGTGTGTTTAACTTTCCTTTAGTAGCATGAGCAAAAGTCTTGCCATCAGGTGATGGAGTGGGATAAAAGTACAGTGCCGCTGTTGACAACGTATGTGTACGTAAACTTTCGTCACACTGACTAGCCTTTGTCTGTGATTTGCATTGATTATATGAAGTGTGTGAGTAACAGTCCTGACAGAATCTGTTTATTTGCACAAGACTTGCGGTTTATTTGTGGGAAGCGAAGCGGTTTACTGAAAATAGTTGGCAGAAGTTTGTCAAGGACATTTACAGGAAAGCCATTGTTTTGTTTGTTTTTCAACAGCCTTGTTAATGCCTGAAATCATTTTATGTTTTCATTTTTATTTTATTTATGCTTGTATGTATTTATTTATTTGCAGTGTTAATGTTTTTTTTTAATTTTAGTAATTTTTTGTGCATCTCATTTTCCATCATTAAAGTTCAGATGAAATCAGATATGACCATTAACTAGGGATGATCCGATCGATCGTCCGGAGATCGGTATCGGCCGATAATCACATTTTATGACTCGATCGGTACTCACTAACTTGGCTGATCTCACGAACCGATCGCAATTTGATGACGTCAACGCGCGACAACGTACATGAGGCGTGGGGACATAAATGATTTGGCGCCACTCATGTCATCGCCGGTGTGGAAATGCTATGACGTTTCGAGAAACAATGAAAAATTCGCTATTTGTCTTGTATGTTTTGCATGATGATATGATGAATGGATGGTTAATTTTTAACAGCAGATTCAGTGACGTTAGAGCTGATCTGCGCCTCACTGCACATGTCTGTGGCGGGTTACGGCTCCACGGGCACCGGAGCTGATCGCGGCCGATCTAGTCAGTGCTTGTGTTTATGAGCCAGCCGCGGCACGTTTCTGAAGCGGCTCTCCGCGCTGCTTGGCTAAAAATAGTCTTTTGTGAGTTGTCACAGCGTGGAGGACGGAACAAAACCTCGTCGGAGCCGTAAGGGATAACGGTAACATAACACGCTGATCATGGGCTGCTTTTAAATGAACATTTATTTATAAAACAAAATATCTTCTTTGGCCATATTAGCCAAGATTGTCTTCCTTCAGAAATACATTGATATAAAAACACCCGCGCCTCGTTTTGATTTTTGTACGTGCTCATGTTTATTCAATGAAGCCTTTTGGAAAATCCGTCAGTTTTGATATTGTGGCGAGCGCCACAAATAAATAAATGTATGGGAAACACATCCCACAGCACAACCACCTGAGCCCAACTTCAGTCTACTCATCACCTTAACTTTAACTGCGTTTGTAGCCGGCGCCATAGCCAGAATGATAAACAAACACAGAACGGAAGTTAACTTCGGGCCAGGCACGTGCGCCCGATGAAACGTCTATATAAAGCTTGAAGCATCAGAATCGGCATCGGTATCGGCCGATCACCATGACAAGAAATCGGTACTCCGTATCGGCTGCAAAAATCTTGATCGGAGCATCCCTACCATAAACTATACAAATTTATAAAGTTGTAACAGAACAAAGATTTTTGGAGTACGTTTTATAAGAAGATACTGTTTCATTGTCTCAACTTCAAAATTTCACATTTAATTCAATGTATTGCTTACTGTTTCTTTGTAATTAGTTGTAAAACATTCTAGCAATTTCTGAGAATTTCTGAAAATTGTTTTTGCACCAAATTTATTTCAGTGTTGTTTAATATATGTGGTGTGTATTTATAATACACACCTGGTCTTATTGTACACTGTTTATTAGGGATGCACCGATACCACTTTTTCCAGTACTCGCCCAATACCGATACTTCTATTTTTGGTACTTGTCGATACCGAGTACCGATACCGATATTTTTATTGCATTTGTACATTTTTTAAATATTGGGTACAGAAAGCCTTATTACATTTATGTTTTCAAAATTCTTACATATAATAGTAGCCTATATAACATAAGTTATATATTCAACAAATAATGTGTATTATTTTTTTGGTTTGCTTATGTTTTGCAAGTTAACTGCTCAGCATACTAGCATACCGCTAGCCGATTAGCCTGCCGTCGTAGCCTACTGTATATCTTATTAAAATGTTCAGTTATACATGTTCATACATATTATATGTTTTGGTGTGATCAGAAATGACAAACAATGACTCCATGTGACATGATTGTATGTTTCATGGCACTGTTTTTTGCAAATGACTGCACATTTTTAGAACTTTTTCATGATTGAATCAGTTCCTGATGGTTAAAATCAAGTCCCTTCATTTGTTGTTGTTGAACATTCAATTTCACTTGTAAATACGTCATATTGTAGAAGTAAAATGTGTTGCAAATATAATTTCAGATTGACAAAATTTTTTTATTACAATTCATAGTATTACGTGTGGATCTGCTCTCTAGATATCCGTATAAGCCTTACCAAAAACACATATCAGTGCACAACGTGCTGCTGAAAAGAACGTCAATGCATCATCATAGGCCCCAATCAATAAAAGTTTGTCATCCGACTGGAAAACAACTCTCAACTCGCGCCATTTTCTCAACCGAATTAAATCCGGCAGGAACCTTGACAAGGTTAAGTTGCAAAAGTCAAAGAGCTTGTTGTTTTGGAAACAAACAATTTGGTCCGCCAGAGAGACCGAGTCTAAGTGGACAGCCTGGGACAGAGATGGCCGTCAGACCCTTTCATTCTTCATCTCTCTCTCTCTCTCTTCTTTCACCCCTCCCCACATTTCCACTGGCGCCGCGCTCAAATGTAGTTTAAGCTGGGGCCAATGTCATAAAGCCTTCACTGTGTGTGTTGTTAACGTTTAACTCCTCTGTCACACACTTTGGTCACAGTATTGACCCTGTATTGCCTACAGTACAGCTCTGTGTGCATGTGTGTGAGAGATTTATGTGTTTACGCAAGTATACGAGGGCGAGAGGTGTGTGTGTCTTAGGAGAGGGCCTAGAATTTTCCTATTACTTTTCTCCTGCTCTCCTTTGGGCATTTGGAGCTATAAATATACCTCAGCATGCTAAAAATGTGCAACAGTGTACGTTGTATGTGTGTGAGTGTGTGTGTGTGTGTGTGTGTGTGTGTGTGTGTGTTGGAGACTCGCTCCTAGATTTCAAAACTACATGTGTAAGAGTGTGGGCATTAGCATTAGGGGTTTATTCAGAATCCAGTGAGTTTGTTTCTGTTAACGTCTATATATTCTTTCACTTGTGGAGGGAACAGTGTATCAAAAGACTCTGTGGCAATTTTAAAAATATAAAATAAATTTGCTTTATTTTATACAGTTTTTTCAAATGAGGACATCCACAAAATAACTTTTGGGAGTTTTTGTCATATTTAGCTCGAATTCTGTGTACAAGTTTGACTACAAAAAATGGTTAAAGTGATAGTTCACCCATAAAGGAAAAATTGGTATTAATTTACTCACCCTCAGGCCACTACTTGTCTTCAGTAGAAAAGTAAAGCTTTTTAACTGAACACTAAATAAGTAAGCAAGACCAGCATCTTAGGATCATATTCAAGTTTATTTCAAGTTTATTTGTATAGCGCTATAGCTACAAATCGTTGCAAAGCAACTTTACAGCCAATTAAGTTTCTACAATATTTAGTGGTAGCTTATCAGTGGTGACTGTCAGTTAATGTACATATGGCAGAAATGTATGGAACCGTCGTCACGGGCGATGTGCTGTATACCATCTTGATCAGGCTCCTGAAGTCCCTCTTCAGTATCTCCGTCTGCCGCAGCTTAGTGTCGTTAACCCCGGTGTGAAGCACGACCGCTCCGGGGCTCTCGTCGCCCCTTCAGGATCGCGGGTATCTGCGCAGAAACATCGAGAACATGAGCACCAGGGAAACAGTGAGTGTGCACTTTACCTTCAGCTAACGTAGCACGGACGTGGCGGACGATGGAGTCTTCGACGATCACAGTGTCGCTTTCCGTCTCACGGAAGGGGAGCGAAGTGTTTCCGGGTGGAGATCTCGAAGACCGGAGGCGGCGGAGGGGGAGAGGTCGTCGCCCGGGGCCTGGCTCTCGTCTTTCGCTGCGGGTGCACCGTGCCTGTGCAAAGAAACACACGGAGTAGAGGTGGTGGGAGAGTTAGCGGGCAGGGACATTCTCGTTTTAGAGAGCATTTGATTGGACAAAATTAATCAATACTTTATTTTGATGGGATCTTTAATGTTTTAAGAACAAGAAACAAAGCAATTACAATTGAAGTTTTTTCAGTCTTTAGTCCGTATGTTGATTACATATTTTAGTGGATTGAAGTTTATTTATTTATTTTTTCTATAATAGGTACTCATTTAATTGTATGCTAAAGTGCACTTGTTTTTAACAAGGGACACGGTGTATAATCATCACTGTCGCTGGCACATTAAAAAAATCATATTGCCATTAAAAAATCATATTGGTCAACCTCTAATGCTAATGATCGTAGTTAGCTCAGTCGACCTGTCATGTCCACGCTAGATGATGAGCACAAAGGCTGCTCCGATACATTATCATGAGAGAATTTCCTCTGGGGGTTAATGAGTGATGAGCACTGTGTGTCTTTTAGTTAATGACTAATTGGTGTCCAGCAGGTTGTGTGTGAGATAACTCCTCTGAAATGTCAATTTAAAGATAAATTGTGTATTTTCTTTCTTAAAATGCAAGTCCTCGGCTACCGTCAGTTTGACAGTCAAAAAAGCATATACAGGCAACACAAAATTAATACCCATAGCTTCTGATGATATATTGAGGTCTTATGAAGTGAAAAGATCGGTCTGATCTTGGATGACCTGAGGGTGAGTAAATTAATAGCACATTTTCTTTTTGGGTGAACTGTCCCTTTAACACCCACAACATCATGGCGCTGAGTTTTGCACAGGTAAACACCACCCACATGTTTTTCAGAAAATGTAGAAATCTAACTATTTTCGCATATCCGTTTGGTGCCGCTGTGGCACAGAAATGACACACCTTGAGAGAAAGAGAAGGGGAAAGAGTCTGTTATTTGAGACCGAGAGAAAGAAAGGGCGCACATAACTTTATAGAGGAAGCAGAGGGTGTTTGTGAACGGCAGCAAGTGGAAAAAAAAGTTTCCCGTTGAAGAGACGGAGAGTGTGATGGAGGGACAGAGGTGTGCTCGTGAGGGGGTGGGAGAGGGGCTGTGTCTTTTGTTTTTGAGGTCAATAGCTTGAATGTCTCTGGGATGGAAATATGTGTGGGACCCCGCTACCCGTCACCGACACGCTTTACGTCTGACTGGAAGTGTTTTTGTGCCTGTGTATTTGTAATATGTACTAACTATTTATGACTGAAAAATTTGGATTTATTAAAATTTTAAGTACAAGCTTTGAGGCCTGCAAGATTAATCAAAATAAAACCGAAATTGCGATATGACTTTAAATCGAAAGAGCTGGGATTTAATGAAATAATATTATTTTATTATTATGTACTGCAATCACAATATTTTGGCAAAATTCTTCAGCCCCAAACACAGCAAATCTGGATTTTTTTTCAGTCACAATTTTTATCAGAAAAATCACAATTTGATTCTTTTCCCAATTAGTGCAGCCCTGCTAGCTTTTAGAATATGGAAAGTAAGGCCTTTTTTATCATTTGCATGAACACCGGTGTCATTGGGTGTGTGTGTGTGTGTTGTGTGAGAGAATGTCTCTTGTGCAACAGGTGTCAGGGTGTCCTGTTCAGACCTGTATGTATGACATGTACCACATGCCTCTCCCACACAGTCTACATGACAGACCTGCAATGACAGCATGGGAACTCCCTCAACGCTCGCACACACACACACACACACACACACACATGCAGGAGATCTCTGCAGGTTATGGACAAAGGCAGGTGGCTGCTGGGATTGTGTGTAGTTCTTCTTTCATTCACATGAGAGAAACCCAATCCTTCGCACATTTCAGTCTTGGCAGCTGTGCCGAGGTGTGTGTATGTGTGCGTGCGTGTGTTAGTTCTGGATCTACGGTAACGCTTGGAATGTGATCAGTTGGTGTCCATTGCAAATATATCTCCAAGAGCCCCTATAGTGGTTTGATGAATGCATTTTTTTCTGTCTTGTCTTGATGTTAGGGCTGCATGATTCATCAAAATCGCGTAATGGCTTAGTGTGATTATCAAATTGCAATCAAACTGCGATTTAATTAAATATGTGCTGCATGTTTCATAGTGAAGCGTGGTACTGTGTTCATTTACACGTGAGCAAGTTATGCTCCACTGTAGCGTCTCAGAGTGGTTCAGAACTCCATCCCTGCATCTGCTCAGAGTTTGGGTTACTAACATGCATTTAGGAATGCAACATGCACCCATACTTGTAGTGAGAAACTCTTGTCAACAAAAGGGAAGCTGTAAGGGCTACCTGCAGTTGTCTGTCAAAAAAAAATTTGTTGGTTTAATTATTAAAATAAAAAGACAGAAAATGTAAAATAATGTAAAATAAATCATTATTGTTATTAATATTATTATTAGTTTTATTATTAGTATATTATTATATAATTAAATAAATATTATTACTAAATGAAATATAACTAACAAATTGTTAATAGTAGTAGTAGCAGCAGTAGTAGTAGTAGTAGTAGTAATAATATTAATAATAATAGTAATTAATGTTGTTATTATTACTACTATTACTACTACTGCTACTACTAACAATTTGTTATTGTTATATTTTTTGTTATATTTTAAAGTCATATTGATAGATAATCACAAACCTTTGGCTTAATTGTGTATCCCTACAAAAAAGCACAGCAAACCTTTAAAAAAACTAAATAAATAAAAAATAGAAATCATAATTTTCTATAAAAAATATGCACTGTGTGTGAGTGAAGCGTAACACTGTGTTCCGATTGTAATGTAAAATAAAATAATTAGGTTGTTATTTGAATAATATGATGATCTTTTTTGTAATTTTATTGTATTCTTTTTTTATTTAATAATAATAATAATAATATGTCATTTTGGCAAAATTGTTCAGCACTAAACACAACAAACCTCCTTTTATATACAGTATGTATTATATATACACTGGAAAAAACAAAGTTACCATATATATATATATTAAAAAAACTAAATAAATAAAAAATAGAAATCATAATTTTCTATAAAACAAAAATCACAATTAAAAGTTGGTGGCATATCAAAGGGTTTGTCTTTTTTTTTAAATTTTTTTAAATTAATTTTTTTTTTAGGGTGGGATTTTCTCTTTCTAGACTAGAAAGCATTTGATTGGACGAAAATGGACACGCCTCTGAGTGCAAAATGAGTCATCAGTCCATTGTCAGAAGTGAAAGACTGTAAATGTTAAATGGGTTTATGCTAAAGGTTAATTTAGTCAGATGAGATCAGAGCCCTTTTGGATCTTTACGAAATATGTAAATGTGTAAATATTAGTTGTAGATGCAAAAATATGTAAATGCCTCTTATTCATTTGCAAACATTGATATGTTTATGGCTGTATGAACAAGACGAGGGAGTGGGAAACAATAAAAAGAGAGAGAGTGAAAATAAGAACTGTTTGATGAAAAATGAGACCGTCTGGATATTATTATTGAAGGTGGGGAGTTTTTGTGGTTTCTGCTCACTGTGGGTGGAGCAAATTAAACAGGAAACTCACTTCTGGGCATCACGGTGTCCAAACATCATTTGCAGCCTCCTTCTTAAAGGGACAGTTACACTTGTTCAAAAGTCTCTCTCTCTTTCAAAGGCTGTCGTTTCTCTCTAGTCATTATGCTAAAATGTCTCATTATTTTTTATGTTTTTGTGTGATAATGGGTCATAATGGAATTAAATGAAAGCGTAATTAAATCTCTGTGGTGTGTGTTACAGATCAGTGCGCATGCAGTGAGGAGACATCGGAATGCACTTGCTTGTTGGACCTTCATCCCAGTGAGGTGCGTAAATCCACAGCAAACCTGCAACATCCCCTGCAAACCAGCCTTCAGTGTCCTGAGATTGTGTCTGTTCTAAACACGTACAAGATCATTTACATTTATAATACAAGACAACCCTCTACGGACACCTTGGCAATTGAATCGTCATTGGCTAGTAAATTTTTTTGTTTACTTGCCAGACTGAAATATTATACTATACTATACTAGACTATATATATATATATATGTATATATGTTATATATATATATATAATATATATATATTATACTAGACTATATAACATATATAATGTTTGTAAAATGGTACAGCTTTTTAAATATCTGAAAGTACACTCTTAATATCAGTCA
>NW_015644168.1:1389644-1412915 GCF_001515625.1 Sinocyclocheilus rhinocerous
TTATGGATGGGCGCTTTTTATTTAACTTCTTTTGGACTAAAGCACTGAAACACCCGCTGACTGCAATGATAGAGCTTGGAATAGCCAGGACAATTTTTAATATAACTCCGACTGGATTCATCTGAAAGAAGAAAGTCATATACACCTAGGATGCCTCTGGGGTGAGTAAAACACAGCCTAATTTTCATTTTTGGGTGAACTAACCCTTTAAGTCTAACGCACCTTTTGTGTGGGGTGTTCGGTGAGTTCCGTCACGATATATACGTCATTCAAGCTGGCCAATCATGTTGTGAACGTATCACTATGCCTTAAGGTTCAGTGTCCTTAGGTTCGCTGTCAAAAATGCCAATGTGAATGTTAAGCGTACCAGGACCAAATGTATCATTTTCCTTTTTGGTCCGGACCAAATGAACCAAACGAACCAAACTACAAGTGTGAACACACCCTAAAAAGGCTGACTGTAGTGCTGGAAGTTCCTCACAGTCAGTGACAGTGTTAATATCTAGCTCTTCTACACAATTCAACAGGGCTAGTGAACTGATCAACAGTCTGTCTACAAACAGTGATTTGAGACATTTTAAATGAGTAATAATTATTACAATAATTAATATAGTACAATATTTGCATTGATTCATGTATACAAGATGTATAGGCATACAGTTTTTATAAAAATAAAGATGTCTATTAACATGTCTTATAATAAAGATATTATTATATTGAGATGTAGACCATTTATATTCAGATTTGCAGTTCTATATTTAGGGTTTATAAATATATTACATTTATATAAATTATATAATATATAAATTTACATTTACAGAATATATTGAGAATTATAACTATATATTCGAGATTTACAATTATACAGTCAGAATTATAACTATACGTTCATTATTTGCATTTATATATTCAGAATTATAAATACATATTCTTTACATTTGATATTTTCAGATTTGTAACTATATATTCACAATTTACATTCTTATATTAAGATTTAGCGATATATTCAGACTTACAATTATATATTCATATATAACTTTGAAAAACAGTTTGTGATTTTATGGCTATATTAAATGATCATTTTGATTCCTTGGATATATATATATATATCTCACAATATAGTTATATGCCATGACATTCAACAACAACAAAAAATTGTTTGTTAATATTTATTATTAGTAGTATTTTTAAATATTAAACAGCCATGTGGTAATACATATTTTTGAATAACACCGCAAATTTGGTTTAAGTTTTGAAAGTTAATCATTTTCACCAAGAAATAAGATTGGGACATTTTTGAGTTAAAACCAAAAGACTAGTAAGACTAATATTATAAAATAGATACTTCATAAGTTTAACGCTACATTCATAATACATCCATTGTAAAATAGCCAGTATATACACAACTGCACATATGTTTAACAATGTTTTTTAATATTAAATGTTATACCTCCCAGTCCTACTGTGTGCGTCTGATATGAAGTGAGTAAAATTGACTCTATACTACTACTAGAAATGTGTAAGACAAACTCTCACACTCTTTCATGTCTCTCTTTCTTTCTCTTTTCAGCTGTCTGTTTGCAGTCTCACTGACAGACAGACACAACATATTGCTGCAACCCAACCCCCTCAGTTTCCTCTCCATCACCAGCCAATCAAATGCACTCTGAAAATAAACTATCCAATCATGGCAAGCAAGTGACAAGCGGGGAAAAAGGCTGACTGTAGTGCTGGAAGTTCCTCACAGTCAGTGACAGTGTTAATATCTAGCTCTTCTACACAATTCAACAGGGCTAGTGAACTGATCAACAGTCTGTCTACAAACAGTGATTTGAGACATTTTAAATGAGTAATAATTATTACAATAATTAATATAGTACAATATTTGCATTGATTCATGTATACAAGATGTATAGGCATACAGTTTTTATAAAAATAAAGATGTCTATTAACATGTCTTATAATAAAGATATTATTATATTGAGATGTAGACCATTTATATTCAGATTTGCAGTTCTATATTTAGGGTTTATAAATATATTACATTTATATAAATTATATAATATATAAATTTACATTTACAGAATATATTGAGAATTATAACTATATATTCGAGATTTACAATTATACAGTCAGAATTATAACTATACGTTCATTATTTGCATTTATATATTCAGAATTATAAATACATATTCTTTACATTTGATATTTTCAGATTTGTAACTATATATTCACAATTTACATTCTTATATTAAGATTTAGCGATATATTCAGACTTACAATTATATATTCATATATAACTTTGAAAAACAGTTTGTGATTTTATGGCTATATTAAATGATCATTTTGATTCCTTGGATATATATATATATATCTCACAATATAGTTATATGCCATGACATTCAACAACAACAAAAAATTGTTTGTTAATATTTATTATTAGTAGTATTTTTAAATATTAAACAGCCATGTGGTAATACATATTTTTGAATAACACCGCAAATTTGGTTTAAGTTTTGAAAGTTAATCATTTTCACCAAGAAATAAGATTGGGACATTTTTTAGTTAAAACCAAAAGACTAGTAAGACTAATATTATAAAATAGATACTTCATAAGTTTAACACTACATTCATAATACATCCATTGTAAAATAGCCAGTATATACACAACTGCACATATGTTTAACAATGTTTTTTAATATTAAATGTTATACCTCCCAGTCCTACTGTGTGCGTCTGATATGAAGTGAGTAAAATTGACTCTATACTACTACTAGAAATGTGTAAGACAAACTCTCACACTCTTTCATGTCTCTCTTTCTTTCTCTTTTCAGCTGTCTGTTTGCAGTCTCACTGACAGACAGACACAACATATTGCTGCAACCCAACCCCCTCAGTTTCCTCTCCATCACCAGCCAATCAAATGCACTCTGAAAATAAACTATCCAATCATGGCAAGCAAGTGACAAGCGGGGCCCAATCACAGCTCCCCAATGTAAACCAAGCACAGCAGCAAGGACCTGCTGGCAACCAAGGGTCAAAGGGCAGTGGGTCTGGGAACCATGGAGTCAAATCCAACCAGATTTCTCCTGGCAACCCTGGACTGAAGAGCCTCAACCAAACAGGCGGTGGAGTTGGTGGGATAATGAAGAACAAGGCAAAGAGGGAAAGGAGCGTCTCCATGGACACGGGAGACCAAAGAGAGTCACTCACCCCTGTTTTGGAGCCAGATGCCAAAGGTAGGCGTAATGCTGCTCTCATCCTTAGACCGACTGTCCACGGGCCGCCCACAGTCCGTAGACTGACTATCTGATGCTTAAAACATAAGATAGCATGAGCTTTCTCAAAACATCAGATCCGATCTGTCTGACTAGCTTTACAGATTACACATATTAGTAATGTATTCTGACTACTTGATTACTTAATACTTTTAGATTACTTTTGACCTAAAATGTTTCCATTCATTGTTATCAACATTTCCCAAACTGGGAAAGACCTGCGGGGGTTCGTGAGGTGATGAAAAGCTAATAATTAATTCAATCATAAAAATATCAAATTAAACTAATTGTGTGGCCTCACCATTTTCTGAGTAATTACAGCTGACTAGTGGCTGGTGTGTGCAGTTCCATAAAACTAGAAGACTTTCTGAATTTAAATAAGCGGTAGGATTTTTTTTTTTTTAGGAAGGAAGATTTAAGAGAGAAAATAGAAGTATTAGAGCAAATCAATACCTTATCAATAATTTACTGCCATTGTGTAAATAATATGTGAACATGTAGTGTATAAAAAGTGACTGATCTGATTATGAGCATTTTAAAATATAATCAGTTACAATATTGCAATTGTTTTTTGTTAAGTACAGTACTGGTCAAAGGTTTGGTCCAAAGCTGCATTTACTTGATCAAAAATACAGTGAAAACTGTAATATTGTGAAATATGATCACAATTTAAAATAACTTTTTTCTATTTTAAGACATTTTAAAATGTAAAGTAATGCTGTGATGACAAAGCTGATCTTCAGCGTCACATGATCCTTCTGAAGTTGTTATAATATTTATACTATTTGCTGCTCAATTACTCATGCTCAATGATTTATAATGGTTCTTTTTATTATCAATGTTAAAAACAGTTTTTGCGGAGTACATTTTTTGTGGAAACTTTTGTAACATTATACATTTATTTTGTTTTTATTTATTTTGTTTTATTTTATTGTGACTATTTAATGCGTTCTAAAATAAATAATATTATTAATTGAATAAAAGAAGAAGAAAAAAATCTTACCCCACATTTTTAATCCTAGCGTGTCATGGTTTCCACAGACATATTAGGCAGCACAACACAGATAATAAACAGGGCAAATTAACGCGAGAGCGCAATTCCAAAACAGCGCCAATGGGCGTGGACATTTCTGCGGGTGATTTACTGACAATGCACAAATTAAAGAACACAGACGCAACATCTCATTTCCATAATGACCAATGAAATCTACCAAGCGCCGTGCAAATTAGCGTAAGGATATGTTCAGATTCGGATAATGTGTTCTTTTGGCTTTCCAAATAAATTAATATGCGTGGAAAAAATCCTTTCCCTTCTACCACGCTCTCTTTTCTCTGCGGTGCCTCCTCCTAGCAACAACAAATGCAGTCATTTCAAGCGCAAAATAGTTTAAGGCACGCTTTTTTGGGGCGTTAAATAATGGCGCAAATACCAGTTATTTGACGAGCGCAAAAGTTAGTAAGTCGCGTTGCGTGATTCTTTTTAATACTCTACTCCCATAAATTTTGCGACTGAAAGGGAAACTCCTACAAATGCATATTCAATAAGGTCAGGCGCAAAAATAACTGTGTCCACGCCTTTTCAATGCCTTTTCTAATTCTTCACTGCACGTCTTTAGTAAATCCTGACAGTACAATTTTTAAGCTAAAAGATGGTTTGCGTTGGCACAAGCTATTAGTAAATCTGCCCTAAATGTTTCTTGAGTAGCATATTAGAATGATTTCTGAAGGATCATGTGACACTGAAGACTGAAAATTAAGCTTTGAATCACAGGAATAAATAGCTTTTTAAAATATTTTCAAATCGAAAACAGCTATTTTAAATTGTACTAGTATTTCACATTATTACTGTTTTTACTGTACTTTTGAATAAATAAATGCAGCCTTGGTGAGCAGAAGAGACTCCTTTTAAAAACATTAAACAATTGTTTAGGTAGTGTATTTTAAAGGTAGGGTAGGCGATTTCGGAGAGGCTAGCAATAGCATGCTAGCTTTGAACGCAAGATCCCGCCCTCCCTGTAAATCACTCTGCAAAGCCACGCCTCCTCCAAAACACATAAACGCGCCTAGGCAGACCAGAGACTAACCTGCGACACCTTGAGAGATGGCATTGGGTTGAATGCAGCGTTGTCAGATTACCTCATGTCTCATTCACCGGTGAGAAAACATTACAGTACACAGCGCATAATATAACAATAATAACGCTTTCCATTCTCGCTCGGTCTGCAATGGAACGCGCTGATGACAAATAATGTCTGCGCAAGCAGGGTTCGCGGAGGTATGCAAATACATATGTTGACTGGCAGGTAGGACAGCCTATCGTAGTCCTCGGACCAAGGAATTTGATTGGACAAACGTTTTATGGTCCTACGCCATCCACATTTAGACCACTTAACTGATTCCTGTGTTCCTATGTAGTGCACAACCAAACTCACTTTACTCATGTATCACTGTATCTCTCGATCAACAATCTAAAAAAGGCCACGCTTCTGGAATTCCCCTTTCAACTGGAAACACAGTGAAGATGAAACTGGCTGTTTTCAGCAAACCCAAAATGCCCTGACCTTTCTGAGCGTGTGTGTTTGTGTGTGTGTGTGTGCGTGCTTATATGTGTGTATCAGATGTTATGCTCCTGGAACAGCGCCAAATGTGCAAGTGCTTGTGTTTTCCTGTTGGTTGTCCTGTTGTGTGTCACTCACTAATTAAGCGGGGGTTGAGAGAGACTCCGCGCTCAGACAGGAAGTAGAATAGAGTGGGGTGGAGAGACTGAGGGGGAGGGAGACTCTATGCAACAAGTTCCTGAATGTCAACAGGTCCCTTACTGCACACACGCACACGCACACACACACGCACACACACACACACACAAAGTTCCCTTATGTGGTTTAGTGATTCTGACAAAAACAAGTCCGTGTCATGTTTCACACCAACACCAAAGTAAAAAAATAACTATATAATTATTATATTTTGCAGGAAGAACTTTAAGACCACTGAGATTTTTTTTTATTATTATTTTCAAGACCGTTAAGTACAATTTTCCCCCAAATTCTCATTATTGTAATTGGTGTGGATGTTTTACTTTTTTTCCATTATTATTAATAGTGATCATTGCATTTTCATAAATTTTCATAAATTAATTTTTGCTATAGAGTGCATAAAAAGGCATTACAAAACGTAGGCCTACTACTATATTACACACACACATATTTTTTTCTTCTTTTTCCATGTATCCTATTAAAAGTAAAAACAAATGATTCACTTTTTTGTTAATAATATAAATTTGAAAATGATGTAAGTGAACAAACTTTTTATCAGTAGGTCTATGTTATTATATTTCATTGTTGCAAAAATAAAAATGCATAAAATGAATGCATACAATATAATTATTTAAATGGTTAAAAAAAATGGTTCTTACGATTAAATGTAATAATAATTACTTTTAATTACTTAATAATTAAATGTAATAAATTAGATAAATCAAAAAGGTTTGCCAGGAGCATCATGAAAGGAATCCTTCACCAAAATTACAATTTTGTCATCATTGAAGAGCTGTTCACACCACCAATGACATTTTTTTGCTGCATGTCAGCAGTTGCTATACAGATCGGATGCTAGTCTGCATTTCTAGTTCTGGTTGCCCTAGTAACAGTTATGAATGCCACTGCAGATAAGATGCTGTTCAGTGTCAGTCCATGTTATTGTTACCCAGGTTTTATGCCACAGAAAATGAACATTCTGGAAGGAGAAAGTTAGATATTAAATGCAGCAGTGCATAACGTATCATATCAAAGATGCAAGAATCAACTCATGCTCCTTGGATTTGTGACCGTCACTGACAGCGCGGTAGATTTGAATGTGTGCAAGTGAATGAGACTTGCACGACTAAATTACAATAATGACAACTGTACATGGCGAGAATGTGCTTAATTGTCATAAAAATGCATATTATCTAATCTATGCAAAATGTACCTTCTTATTCTTTCTTTTGATTTGGGTTGAAATATGACCAGAGCGTGTTGCTGACAGGACTCGTGAGATTCAGCCAAACTGCTTCTGTCCAATATAAAATGCAATAACAGGTCTTCTCTTCTTGGATTGCGGAGGCGTGTTTTTCTTTTCACTGTGTGTGTGCCATTTCTTTTTGTTTGGTTCATTGTGCAGTTCTTATTTTATTTCCATTTGCCTGGTGCTTTGTGTATGCCATGTGTGTATTAGAGAGAGAGATCAGGGGAAATAACGGGGCAATAGAGTGATTTTGAGAAACTGAGTCATCTGGGCTTCCTGTAATAGCACTGAAGCTCTTTTGTGTGTGCATACACACTCTCACTCTTTCACACAAACACTCACACCTGTCTGCAAGTTAGAAGGTGGGGTTATTATAGTTGAAAATAGAATTGATCTTTTTTATAAATTATTTGAAAAAATTATATTAACGTAACTTTATTAGTATTAAAATGTTTTAAATATTTTTAAATTTTAAATATTATTCTTTATTGGAGTACACTTTAAAAAAAAAAATCATAATAGTAATGTAAGTCTTAATTCACCTTTCCTTAAAAATATCTTGAATCAGAGCAGAAAGTCGTAAATTCGTAAAGTCATGAAGTTAATGTTGCATGCATTGCATAAAAATTTATATCTCAGTATTTTATAGTGCAAATATCTATCTTCCTTAAGGCAAGATACATTTACCTGAGATGCAAAATGAAGATATGAAGTCTTGTTTTCTGAGAAATGTAGCTAAATGAAATGAGTTTATGCTTAAAACAAGAACAAATATCTGCTAACGGGGTCAGAAAAATAAACATATTTTCCCTTTGAAAAGGTCATTTTTTCTGAATTTAAAAATAGTTTAAATTAGTGCTGTCAAACGATTAATCGCGATTAATCGCATCCAAAATAAAAGTTTTTGTTTATATAATATATGTGTGTGTACTGTGTATATTTATCATGTATATATAAATACACACACATACTGTGTATATATTTTGAAAATATTTACATGTATGTGCATTTATATATTTATATTCTTATATTTTATATAAATGTATGTAATATATAAACATAACATATTTTTCTTAAACATGTTAATTCAAAGGAAAAATACTTCCAAAAAATCTTTTTTTTCCCACAATAATAGATGAACTTTGTTAGTTTTATTTTTATTTTATTTTTGAATATTTTTAAAATGTTAAAATTATTATAAATTATTACAAAATTGTAATTTGTATTGCATAAATACATATTATTTTCATTATTTCATTTAATTATTATTATTATATATTATTTATATATAATAATTTTTTTATTTATATATATATTATTATTATATTTTATTTATTTTTTTAAATCATAATAGCAATGATGGACTGTCAAGTCATCAAAGTTTTTGGTTTTTGGAGGAATGCTTGATTCTACTTTTAGTTTTGGTTAAAAATAATGTGGTGGAGATGATCAGAAATGGGGAAGTGAGAACTTTGTCTCTATCCAGCTCTTTATCAGGGAACCTTTCCTTTTCTCTTGTCTTTCTCTCTCTCTTTCTCTGCATATATTGTTCACCCGATAGAAAAGCAAACTGAAAGGCATTCAAATGAAATGCAAGTCACCCATCCACTTCAGACCACTTGACTGCCACACCCGGAAAGGGCCAATGATTAAAGAGAAAGTAGACCAGAGAGAGAGCTGACTCACTCATTTACGTAAACTGATGTCTGCTGGGAACAAAAGAGGATGCAGAAAAGGTCAGCTCTTTATCTCTGCCCGCCGCCAACACGGCATGCGCAGGCCGAGGACACCACAACCTAACGCTGTGCTCGCTCTCTCTCTCTTCCTCTCATTTTCACTCTCTCTCTCTCCCTTGTTTTCTCCCTCACTGTGTCTGGTATTCAAGGTTAGGGGATGTTTCAAGGCTTTGGAGGCCTTGTGTGTCCTCTCATTCTGCTTAAATTCCAAAACATTTCTGGAGTACTCCGTGTCTGGAGTTTGTGAGAATGCTATCCGTTTTAAATTTGCTTTTTGAGACAGATTGTGGGCGTTGGCTTATATCAGTGTGAATAGAAACCATACTGTCTTACACATATAAATATGTGTAATTGATTCTAAATATGTTTACATCGCTGTGTCTTTGTGTTTTTCCTAATGGTGTCCAGTAGAGGGAGTGATGCGCAGCAAACGCCGGTGTGTGCTGGAGAGAAAGCAGCCGTACAGTGGTGATGAATGGTGCTCAGGGGCCGAAACTGAGGAAGAGGATGAGAAACCCCTTTCTGCCACTCACCGTGAGTTCACACACACACACACACACACACATATAAAGTACAGCCTGCCAGTCTGAACCTGTACATAAATACTGTGTTATAAACCTTAATGAATGTTTCTTCCTGTAGACTGTTTACACAAACGTCTGGTTGACGTCGTTGTCGTAAAAACACACAGTGCTGTTGATTCAGTGTAAAAAAAAAAAAAAAAAAGCTAAATGTTGATATTCAGTATAATAAAATTAGGCCTATACTTTATGTCTTTGTTTTCTTCAGCTATATATCAGAATTTGAAAAACAAAACAAAAAACAAGATTGAACTGAATTACAATAATGAAAACAATTTAGTGTACTTTACCTTTTTACAGACTACTACAGTTATTATATATATATATATATATATATATATACTGGCATTACATACAAAAAACTGTAATGGGTGTTTTTTAATACAACATCTGATGGAGTGATGGCAAATTGGACATCTTTCTCTCTTCTGACCAACAAAATCAATACATTTTTTGGTAACACTTTATTTTAAGGACCAATTCTCACTATTAACATGCATGCATATTACTAGGGTATTGGCTATCTATATTGTACTTTTAAAGCACATATTCATATATTGCCATATATTGCCTTATTCTGCATGACCATATTTTAGATCCCTTAATCCAACCTTAACACTTACCTTACTAACTATTAATAAGCAGCACATTAGGAATGGGAATCAAATGGAAACCATGAACAATTTAGTTGTAATGGCACAAAAATTAAAATTATGAAAGGGGACCATCTTGCCCCCCCATTGGGGCAGAATGACCCCCTAAACCCGGAGCCATCTTGGCCCAGCTGTCATCTGATCTTTACAGAACATATTATGTAAAGACCAAATTAATCCTAATAATTGTATTTTTGGACAATTTAACTGAATTTGTAAAATTGTGCATCTTGACAATGTAATTAATTATAAATACCATAACCTATAACCCTAACACTCACAGAAAATTTGTATTTTCTTTATTATATATATATTGCATCCCCAATTTGTACACACAGACATACTCTAATCTAATGCCTCCAATTCACTCTCACTCACTCTTTAACACCTTGTTTAACATTTTCAAGCGACATTATTTTGTGTCAAGATGTCCCTGGGGCCCCGTTTTGAGGGGGCCATCTTTATCTTTACACTTCAGAAAATATAGAAAATATATGTTTCTTTCTTCAGATCCAAGTTATTTTTTCTAGTCCACAGTGAACAAATTCACATATAAACTTTTTGAAATATCAGAAAATTAGATCAATTTACCTCAAAACTGTTCTAATGAAATTACTCTTACAAATACCATTTCTCTCATGAAATGTCAACATGAATTAGTGCGCAAGCAATTTATAAATATGCTGAAGTGAGTTTTGTCACCATCTGTGGTCAAGAGGACAATTAAAGGTGAGTGGGGTTATCTTGTCCCAGGGGGCTTCTTCCCCCATCTTACCCTATTTGTTGTAGTTTCTGTTCACCACTGTAACAGTTTACTCAACCATGACGACTTCCACTTCTGAGAACCCCGGAAATGTGAAAAGAGACTATTATGAATAAAGGTATATTAAGAAAAGGAAAAAAAAGAAAAGTAAGAATATTGAAATATCAATAATCTGATAAATACATTTATATCATGCACACACACACAAACAAAGAATAAATACACGACTACATAAAAAGTTCATCAAGACAAACTTTATGTTGTCTTGGGGAAAGTGTGACCAGAAAATTTGTTTTATTAGCTTAAAGTTTGAATGTTGATAGATAGACAAGCCAACAAAACTACTTTTATGAATGCACACCGTTTAGATCTTGGCCAACCATCAGATGTTAAAACAGTCATTCGTCTTCCACTGCAACACTTCATACTTGTACTCTCTTAGACTGCTTTAGTGTCATCTTCAAAGCCTTACATTCTGTGTGTGTGTGTGTGTGTGTGTGTACTGGTTTATATATCCTGGTGGGGACTTAAACCTGACTACACACAGACTCATGGGCACTCGTGTCACGGTGGGGACCTAAATTGTGGTCCCCACGGGTACAAAAGCTTATAAATCATACAGAATGAAGTTTTTTGAAAATCTAAAAATGCAGAAAGTTTCCTGTGAGGGGTAGGTTTAGGGGAAGGGTTGGTTGTGCATCTGTCAGTTGCTGACCACAATCCTGGAGTGTATGCACGCCCTGCGCTACCTGCTATTCTGTACCAGAGAGAATCTGAGAAAGAAGCATTTGAAGGCTTGTTTGCACAGCAAACAAAAAACAGATTGAGAAACAAACAGCCCTACTAACGGTTATGAACTGTGCTGCTGCTTCCATATCATTCCCTATAAACATCAGTTTTTATGGCGCAAAAAAATTGACATTCTGAAAGAAATAAAGGTATATGTATAAAATGCAGACGTGCATAATGCATCATATTAAAGATGTGGGATTCAACACTTGCTGAGTTTATCTATGCTGACAGCACTTAAATTTCATTGGTTCTCGTATGTATCATCAGCGTGGTAGATTTGAATGTCTCAAAGTGTATGAACCTACCACTGCATTACAATAAAGAGAATTAAGGTGGTGCGAATGTGATCAATTGTCATAAAAATATATATCTGTATACATGTATGTATGTATATTTGTGTTTCTTTCTTTTGATTTTGGGGTGATATATAGCTAGGGCATGTTCCTGACAGGTCACATGAGATTCACCCAAACAGCTTCTCAGCACAAAGGAGGCATACTGTATGAAGACTTGTTTGCGTAGGCCAAAAAAGAAAAGAAAAAGAAAAACAGAAATAAGTGTCTTAAAGGGATAGTCCGACCAAAAAGAAGGTTTTGTCTTCATTTAAGGACACTCATGTCTACCCAAACCCTGTATGACTTTATTTTGTGGAACACAAGAGGAGAAGTTTATCTGATTGTGAGCCTTTGTCACAATTAAAACCTTCACTGTACAGTTTAAAAAGGGATGCAATAAAAATGAATGGTAACTGAGGCTGTAAATGTAATGCCTAAACCTCCTTGTGTGGGGGTTTGGAGAACTATCAGGAGTAAATGATGAAAGAATTTCATGGGTGAAATATCACTTTAAAACAACTGCTCATGACTGACAATTGGCATACAGTTATTGATAAAACAGAAGAAAACTTGGGGCAACAATCAGCTGTATTGTAAATTTCGTTTTTATTATATTTTTCTATACCAGCGAGTTCACTATTACTAAACTAGAATGGGATTAGTATGGTTCCTAAGGCATTAACTACAACTTATAGTGACATTTGTATATGAAAAAGCAGTTGAAATATTATAAATTTAAAAGTGTATTGTTGGCATTTGACTGTGAACTTGCCATTTAATAGTATTAGAGGTATGACATTGAGCTTTAAAAGCTATTGTCCCCTCTTGTGAAGTAAGCTCAGCCTTCCTTATCTGTGTATAGACACGTGACTGAAGGTGTGTCGTGAAACATTACCTGCACAAGCGCAACACAACACCCCTAACAAACTCTGTATTGCCCTTTAAGGAAAATGTCCCGCTCTGTAACCTTGACTTTGCCTGAGTCATATCAAAATTTTAAAGACATTAAGATGAATCAAAGTTTCAAAAAAATTTATTTTGTGTGACATTCATGAGACAGAAAATGACCTGTTTGTTTTTCATTTTGTACAAATCTTCAGTGTTTCATATCTGCCCACATAAATTCATGACGTAAATGCCATCAGACGTTCATAATGGAACTGAAGGTCTGGGAAGTTTTCTGTGGGATTTAGCTCCTCCTTGTGGTTTTCCGGAAGATTTTATGGTAGTAAACAAACATTTAGGTTATTGGATTGATATTTCATTATAATTATAATATTCTGACAGTTTTTAATATTTATGAGTAATATTTAAATAATAATAATAAAAAATATTTCATATGTATTTGATAAATAAAATAAAAATATTATTGCTTTTTACCTTTTCTTAAAATGATGGTGAAATGGTACAAGTGAATCACTGCTTCCAGTGTTTTTTAATGCGAAATGTTATTTTGTCAAAAGACAAAAAAAAGACATATGACATCAAGTGACCTATGTAAAACATATAAATACTGTATGTAACACGATTAGTTTTTTGCCATTACAAATATTTTATCACTCATTCACATTTTTTTTCTTCTCACAGGTGAGCATGTGATGTGTCCTAGTCAGGGCCACTCTGGTTCATCTGCCACAGGCCATGTTAGTGATCCAGGAGGTCCAGCACTAGGTGGACCTGGTATTCGCACAGATCTGCATCCTCGCCCCCCTCAGCAAGTAGTGTATGTCTTCACCACCAGCCTAGCCAACAGGTCAGTATGATCGCTTTGTTCAGTGCCAGTAGTCTCTGTAGCTTGACAGTCTATTTTGAACAAATGGGATATTTACCATACATTGCTATGTCTAAGCCGGAAATTTCTGTGAAAGCCACAACAAAGGAGTTGATTTATATGCACGTATCATCTTAGCAGCCAATTTTCCACCACACTCTTTTAACAGGTGTAGGAGTGTGCTTTTACAAGCCATTGTCACGTGACTGAATAGAAAACTATTAAAGTCATAGGAAACAGTTTCCCCCCCCTAATTTCTTTGTTGTTAAGTAGATTTAACAACCCTTTTTTTATTTTCTGCAGTGCTGCAGAAGCAGTGATGCATGGCCATACAGACTCCATCCTCTTGTATCACCAGCAGAATGTCCCTCGTACCAAGCTGGATCAGGTCTGTCTATATGTATAGACACATGGTGTACCCTACATGCCTTCATATTTTTATTATATTAAGTTGGTAAATGACATGGGTTTGTTTATGTTTGTAAGTAGAGTGAAAAAATTGTGTCACAGCATCCACACTTGCAGGTGCTTGGTGGCGTGAGGCACTGTATTTGTTTAAATGGCTATTTAAATCACAATGCTTATCTTTGTTCCTGTTTCTGTTTTGATGAGAAACAGTACAGTTCGAGTTTTTTGTGATGTATTGAATTTGAGATTAATAATGGAATTAACAGCACCCATTTCTTTCTCTCTTTCCTTTTTTTGTATCTGTCTGAGCAGTCTTCTGGCATTGGAAAACTCTCCAACCTGACAGAGCAGATCAGCTCTAGTCACAGTCCGCCCATTGGCACACCCAAATCCCAAAGTGGTACACCCCGGCCAGCTTCTGTTGGTGGAGTTGTTGGAGGACACCTTCCAGGCACCAGTACTCCTTCTTCTACAGGGCATCCAGATGGTGAGCCAGCCCAAAACCTCCGAGGAGGAGGCTCTGCAGTTCATTCACTGGGCCAAGGAAGTTCCGGCCCACAGTCTGTGGGAGTTTCAGGACCAGACGGAGTGGACAGGCCAGGTACTATTGCCCACCATGGTGCAGGTGTGTCTCCTTCGTTAAGTCCCTCTGCATTATCTGTACACCGTCAGATCGAACCGGGCCAACGTGGAGGGCCAGGAAACACAGATGGCCTCTCTAAGGAGCAGTTGGAACATCGTGAACGCTCTTTACAGACTCTTCGAGATATTGAGAGGTTGCTTCTCCATAGTGGAGCCGGTGCAGGTCACGAGGAACCAAGAGGTCCTAATGGCAATCCTAATGGCACTAATGTTAATAACAATAATAGTAATGATGGAGGTAGAGGTTTGGAAGATGGTGAGAATGGTGGGGGGAATACTGGTAATTGCCATAGCAACAATGCTGGTTTACCTGGTATGCCCCAACATCGTGAACGCTCTTTACAGACTCTTCGGGATATTGAGAGGTTGCTTCTCCATAGTGGAGCCGGTGCAGGCCACGAGGAACCAAGAGGTCCTAATGGCAATCCTAATGGCACTAATGTTAATAACAATAATAGTAATGATGGAGGTAGAGGTTTGGAAGATGGTGAGAATGGTGGGGGGAATACTGGTAATTGCCATAGCAACAATGCTGGTTTACCTGGTATGCCCCCTGTTGGTGGAATGAAAAAGTATGAGGAGCCGTTACAGTCCATCATTTCACAGACACATAATCTTGGTGGGCCTGGATTGGATGACTCACTGATGGGCCCACACCATGTTATGCCACCACATTCCCACCACCTCTCCTCACCCTCAGGGTTAGACATGGGGCCCCTTCTGGGACCCGAAGGTGTAACACCAGAGCAGCTAGCTTGGAGGAAGCTACAAGAAGAGTACTACCAGGAGAAAAGGCGGCAACACGAGATGAACCCCCACCAACATCCCCAGCATTTCCGCATGATGCCAGAGATGAGCATGCCTGGGGGGCCTCAAATGCTGATGAGGGGACCCCCACCACCATATCATAGTAAACCTGGTGATCAACAGTGGGGGCCAGGGCCAATGGTAGGGGGAGGAATGGGAGGGAATTCACGACTAAAAGACATGCATCAGGAAGGTCCTCGAGGGCCAAGGTTTCTTGGACAGATGCGAGGTCCTTCAGGGGGTGGGGGTTACCCAGAAAGTCTTGGAGGAATTCTAGGTATGGAGGGGTTGGGGCCTCAAAGACCTCCAAGGCCAGGCATGGGTTGGCTAGATGAGATACCTCCAAACATGGGTGGTGGAGGCCCATTTCATGGGTGCTATCCTCCAGGGGGGCCTGGGGGACCTCACCAGCCCTTTCAGGGTGATTTGGATCGCCCCATAACACGGGAAGAGATGTTCCGCAGACTCCATAGATTGGACTTGCAGCAAATGTCCAGACAGCAACAGCAGGCAGGACTTGGAGGTCCTAGGATGATGGATAATACTGGGGGACCAGGCTTCCCCAATCCTGGAATGGGAGGAGGCCCGCCCTCCCGTGGTGATCCAATGGACTTTCCTGGTTCTCGGACTATAATGGGCTCTCCTCTTGGTGGAGTAGGCAGTGATGGTGGCCCCACAATGAGAGACATAGTTGACTCTCCTTTAGGGGGTAACCTCAATATGAATATGGGCATGAATATGAATCCACAGGGGCAGCAGTTGTTGGTTCAGAAGCTGAGGGGGGGTCCTGGAATTGGCGGGCCGCTTGGGGAGATGTTGAACCCTGATGACATCTCCCGCATTAGGGCTTCACAGAATGGCCGGGGTGGTGCTAACAAAGGAATGATCCCTGGCCCAGATGGACCTCTTCAGTTTCCCAACCAGAGCTCCTTTCCTGGTAGTCAGGGTGATGGCTTATATATGCAGCAGCCAGGCCCTGATATGTTTGGACCAGACCAGCCAGGTCCTCCCCACATGAGCAACACCTCAAGACTTAGTCACATTCCCATGAACCCTGGCTCAAGAGGTACAGACCTTGGTGCCCGACACCCTCCTGATCTGCCCATTAGTGTTAACCCAATGGGTTCCCCAGCTATACCCCCATCTCACCAGCTCAAATCGCCCTCTCTTAGTCAGGAGCCATCACCCCTCATGCCTTCACCCTCTGCAGCAGGCCTGAAATCACCCAGCCAACTACCACAGAGTGGTCCAACTCACCCTCCTCTACCTGCAGCCTCTGGGGCTGGAACACCCTCTTCGACCTCTATCAAGTCCCCCCAGGTAATGGGCCCTTCTCTTGGTCTTCGCTCACCGTCTGGCTCCCCTGGACACCTTAAATCTCCAACCATGCCTGTTGCTTCACCTGGCTGGAATGCCTCACCCAAGACTACTATGCCTAGCCCTGGGGGGCCTCCTAGTGTCAAGGTCGCAGGCAATGGAGGTAGCAGCTCCACTGATACAGGTAAAGTTACAGGTACTGATACAGGTGTTCATTGAAACATGAAAAACGTTTTGGATTTTCAGGGTTTTGTGTATATTTATGCTTTAACATGAATTACATGTTTTTTGTTTGTCTTTTTTTTTATATTAGGTATGTCCCTGCCACCTAGGAGTTCCAACTCAACACCCATCAGTCAGCCATCCAACTCTATCAATCCTAGTATGCCTTTCACATCCTCACCAGATGTCCCTCCCTCCCAGAATCCTTTATCCCTAATAATGTCTCAGATGTCAAAGTATGCCATGCCTAGCTCCACTCCGCTGTACCATGATGCCATCAAGACAATCGCCACATCAGATGATGAGATGCTACCCGATAGACCCCTCCTACCTGGAATAAACATGCCAGGTACAGATTTTACAGTACATTTGATCACCTGTTTTAGAATCCAGAACTAACACTGCACCATTTTCTCCTTCAGATCATCGTTTGATGCCGTTATATTATTTTATCTTATTTTCTTTGTCTAAAAGAGAAGTTTCATTAAAATCTTTACATGTAACCTTTTTTCCAGTAGGCAACATAGGAAATCACCAGTCTACGCAGATGCTCCTCACCTCAATGGGACCTCACAGCGGTCCGCAAAGTCCAATGGGAATGGTTCTCCAAGGAGGCCCACAGCTATCCCACGATCCTTCTGGACCTATGCTCCCATCCCCTAACCCTATGGGAATGCCAGGAATGACATCAGCAATAATAGGAGGTGGAGGGGGACCTCCGGATGGAATAGGGCCTTGTAATGTTTCCCCAATGCATCCCCAAAACCACATGGGAGGATTCCCTCGCATGCAGGGACCTCTTCACTCCCCTATTGGTGGAATGGGGCAGCAGTACCCCCAGCGCCCCGAAGAGGTCTTACCACCCCAACAGATGCACCTTCTAAGCAAAGGCATGTCTCACCAGCGGCCTCCTCACCAACCAGACTCTTTTCCATCCATGCCCATGGCTGATGGTCCAGACCTGAGTGAGGTCATCAGGCCTACACATACAGGCATTCCTGAGTTCGATCTTTCACGTATCATTCCTGCGGACAAGCCCAGCAGCACCCTGCAGTACTTCCCCAAAAGTGAAGCCATGTCCCAGCCACAGCAAAATCCACACCAGGGCCAGCTGCCTCCACATGCTGCTTCTGCTCAACTTCTTAAACAGCTCTCCTCATCTGGACCTCCACATAGCAGTGTTCCCTCCTCCAACCCCCATATCGCTAACCTACAGAACATGATGGCTGAGCAACAGCTGCCTCTACACCCCTCACATTCACATTGTGGGATGCGTCCAGGTATGGGCATGCCTCAGATCGGCTCCAGGGGCATGGGATCAGGAGGTGGGATGGGGCCCATATGCCACCCAGGGCACATGATGGGCAGGACAGGCATGTCTCCACAACAACAGCTCCAGCAACAACATCACCATCAGCAGCAGCAGGCCATGATGGCCAACAACCTCTTACAACACCCATCCCACCCTCCCCGTGGCATGCTGTCTCCACAGCAGCACCCTCATAATCTTATGGCCCAGCAGAATCTAATGATTATGCAGGCTAAGCAGCGGGGCATGGCTCTCCCTGGGGAACACTTTGGGCAGCAGGGCGCCCTCATGTCCCCTCAGGGGCCTATGATGGGACCTCCACATTCACAGTCGGGCATGATGGGCCCCCAGAGTCTTAGACAACGGAGCATGTCCCTGGACAGCCCATTGGGCTATGGGCCTGGAAGTATGGCCAACATGCCCTTTTAATATGGCTTCTCTGTAAAACTGTAAAAACCTTGTTTCTTAATGGCTATTTCTCATTTGAACATGTTTTTTTTTTATTGCCACTGACTAACTGTGGCAATCAGATGCTAAACATATTGGTTTTAGTAATAATTTCTTGATGCTGAAGTTATCTTTTGGTGAAAAGAAAACTGTTGAGGGTTATCATTACAGTTAAGTAACACAATCTGAAGCCATTTTTTAAGATAATTGTAAAATATGTATATTTCAGATCAATGTGTTTGATTGCAAAGGCAAAAGGAAAAAGCCTCTGGGTTTCTATGTTCTAATTACATTCTGGCTACCAAACTGTTGTGGAAGGTAATATATAAATATCTATATATAAATATAATATATATATAGTTGCTGTAAATAAGATGCAATTTGTGCTTGTTTGCAACTGTTCTGTATACTGTGTTTTATTAGAAATCTAATAACAAATATGGAAAACAAATCAGTTCACTTACTTTGTATTGACCTTGTTTGATGTGTGTGAGGGTACATTTTTGACTGATGATCACACAAAAAAAAATCAGAACATAGGATTATATCACTTTTTATTTCCATTTGTTACAAAACCATTTGTTATCTGGTATATAATATAATCCATTCAAAACAATGCAAAGCACTACAACATTTCATTTACTATGCTTAGCTTTGCTTATTAATGAAATTCAACCTCTGACTTACAGATTGTCCAAATTTATATGATTTCAAGCGTTCACATTATGTGCATTTCGTCATGTGCAGTGATAGGCTCAGGATGCAGGTAAACTAAATCACAGATAGTTGGCAATTTAAAGATAAAAAAAAAAAATGTACAAAAATGTCCAGCTGCTATTAGATGTATTGGCTACTTGTTGTAGTAGTAACAGCCTCTGAGACAGATACCCTGTTCGAATTTTTTGTGCGCTGACCTGACAGGCATACTCGCAGACACTTTATCTTTGCAAGCAACTGCAGGAGGTCTCTTCGGAAACGGACCCCAATGAAGGCATACAAGATTGGATTCAGACAACAGTGGGAGAAGCCAATGCTCTCTGTGACTATTATCGCCTGTTCCAGTGTGGTGCGAGAATGGCAGCTCTGCTCAGCACCCAACACCACCAGGGTATGCATAAAAATGGTGATGTTATACGGTAACCAGCACAGGCAGAAAACCAGTGTAACCAGTAGGGCCAGTCGAATTGCTCCCCGTTTCTCCAGACTTCTTTGGCTTTGGCAAAGAGTGATGATTACAGTAGTGTAGCAGTACCCCATAATCACCAGAGGCAGAAAGAAGCACAGCAGGTGTGTGATGAAGCGGCTGGTCAGCATCCAGTTGTTTGCATGGATGGCATGGTTGTTGTAAGAACAAAAGAATCTGGAAGGGTTGTTCTTCTCTTTCTCCACAGACAGGAACACCATATTGGGAATGGTCACAAATAGACACAGGAGCCAGAGCAGTGCACAGGTGAGGTGAACGGTCTTAGGCCGACGGGTCTGGAGACTGGGGATGGCGTGCACAATGGCGAGGTAGCGATCGAAGCCGATGCATGCCAAAAGCAGACTCCCGCACACCAGATTTAGGCGATTAACAAGGCCCAATAGCTTGCACAGGAAGTTTCCGAAAAGCCATCCGGCCACCCCTTCAGTAACTGCAAACGGTAAAGTGAAGAGGAGGAGCAGGTCAGCCAGTGCCAGATGTAGCAGATAGATCTCTGTGATGCGCAGGTTCCTCCGCCGTTTAAGCAGAACGGTCAAGAGGAGGCCATTTCCTGTTAGGCCCAGGAAAAAAACCACACCATATACAAGAGGTTGAAACACGGTGTGAAACAGATGCAGTGGGTTACTTTCATTGTTGCAGGTGTACATTACTCCATCAGAAGGTCCTTCCGTCACATTCTCATAGTAATTTAAATCCAAATCCTGGAAACAGACATTCAAATCAACAACATTTGATTTCTTTTCTGGACACCGCACAATTTACAATAGATGCCCTCGAACTGATCGATCCAATCAACTGATTATTATTTTGTTAATAATTTGCCTACTTAAATCTTTTTGCTTAATCATTTGCCATTTATTTATTTAACTGGAAACAGTTGCATACAACAGTTTTATATGCACTTGTGGCATTTACAGGAAGCAATTTAAAGGAAATCTCACTTCCTGTTTTTTTCAGTATTTAAAATTAAATTGATTATTAATAATAGAATTAATTATTATTAATAATAATAATAATATAGCAAACTGTGTTTTATACAAAATTATTCACAAGAAACAATCTAAAGATATTTAATGTGGGCTGTATTTTTGCTGTTGTTCTTAAAATGTACAATTCATTTGATATCGTACATTTCTCTATTTATTTATGACAGGATGCAAATTAAATAAATCATGACTACCTGTCCACAGGAAACATCTTACCATAAATTATCATGAATAAACAAAACAACAAAAAAAGTTGAGAGTTCAGAAATACTCACTTCAAAAATGATGTTCTCTGTTATTTGATCCATGTTTGTGTTAAAGACGGTGACCATACTATTGTCTCAGAAGTGTGCGTCCTCCACTCCGGGCTTAAAGAATGCAGTGTTTCAGTGATAAAACCCCTCTGAACAACCAACCCATGATTTACGCTCAAGACTCAAGTCTCAAGTCTCAAGACACGCCTTTTTAAAATAAACCTCCTCAAGGACACGCACTCACCTTATTTGAATTCTTTACAAAAACAATGAAAGAAACCCACACATTTCCTTTACAGAACAAAAACACCCCCCACTATCCTGCAGTTCAGATTCATACAGCACTAATTGGCATAGTTTGAACATTTGCACTAAACTCTCACATTTGGATCTTTATTGAGCTGATCATTATTGTTGGAAGCTGCAGTGGTTTAGCACTTGGCTGACTAAAATCTTAGCACCTAACTGTTTTCTCAGCAGTCAGGCGTGGTTACAGAAACCGATAATAATTTTACAAAACTAAAATTACAATAGTTTTATTTCTATTTCTTCTTTTTTTTTTTTATTAAAAAGTAAGAGTGGATAATGAAGGAAAAATCATTGCACTTTGTCCACTACATAATTCCCATATTTATTTAATTACTTTATCATTATCCAGATGTTTAAATAAATAATAATAATAAACTTTTGAGTGGTATAGTGCAAATGTAACCATGGACTGATGGTTGATGATTGATGGACTGTCAATTCTGTTACACTATTGTCAGCATTGTTACTCTATCTTGGTAACAGAGTTTGACGGTAACAGAATTGACAATTTTATTTTATTTTTTCCAAAAACTCCACTTGCTAGCATAAATGCTAAGAGCACATGGCACTAATGAAATCATGATTAAAATACCTTTAAATAACCCAATTTGTGATCAGTAATACATTTTGTTTTCCTTTTGATATTGTGGTAACAGCGTTGACGTTCTTCAAAATAACTCTTGGTATAAGAACTTTTTAGATTAAAATATTTTCTCAGAGAGAGCGCACAGACTTTTCAGTGCTTCAGATCTTATCAGTGAAGGAAAGTGTCATCATTTCCTGTATCTTACATAGTTGTGGGAGATAATTCCACCAATTTAAAGGCAAAATATGGTATGGCAACAGAGTTAACGCAAGATTTATGGACACACATTTTCACATTTTTATAAGAAAAAAGTTATTTTTAAACAATTTAATGTTGTAGAATTAAGTAAATTAGTATTTAGGGCTTTTATAAATAAAATGAATGAAATATTACAAAAAGAAAAGTACAATAAAATATTTTGATTACACAATGATACATGCAAAAAAATGCACTGACTCATTCGGACAACAAGAAATCATGATTTTGAGCTATTTAAGACACTTTTTACATAAATTATGATATTGTTATTGACTGTAACATCTTGTAATTCATAACAATAAGTAGCAAATTATTAAAATAATTAAAAATATAACCATTTGAAAAAATAATGACTTCGGACACCAAATGCACATGCAATTATAGAATCGCCCATATATGCAAATGTTTATTGTTTTAAAAACAAGACATATACAATATTTAGCATGTATTTAATGTGAAAGCAGCCGTAAAAAAAAAAAAATGTATACGCGTGGTGTTTTTGTGGATTACATGGGGCTCTCATGTGACTGATTATGGGAGGGTTTAAAGATGACTGGAAGCCATCTTACACACTCGCTTTACACCCCTAAATATATGTCACAACTCTACCC
>NW_015644168.1:1421829-1424170 GCF_001515625.1 Sinocyclocheilus rhinocerous
TGATTTAAAGGCAAAATATGGTACGGTAAAAGAGTTGACGCAAGATTTATGGACCCACATTTTTATAAGAAAAAAGTTATTTTTAAACAATTTAATGTTGTAGAATTAAGTAAATTAGTATTTAGGGCTTTTATAAATAAAATGAATGAAATATTACAAAAAGAAAAGTACAATAAAATATTTTGATTACACAATGATACATGCAAAAAAATGCACTGACTCATTCGGACAACAAGAAATCATGATTTTGAGCTATTTAAGACACTTTTTACATAAATTATGATATTGTTATTGACTGTAACATCTTGTAATTCATAACAATAAGTAGCAAATTATTAAAATAATTAAAAATATAACCATTTGAAAAAATAATGACTTCGGACACCAAATGCACATGCAATTATAGAATCGCCCATATATGCAAATGTTTATTGTTTTAAAAACAAGACATATACAATATTTAGCATGTATTTAATGTGAAAGCAGCCGTAAAAAAAAAAAAATGTATACGCGTGGTGTTTTTGTGGATTACATGGGGCTCTCATGTGACTGATTATGGGAGGGTTTAAAGATGACTGGAAGCCATCTTACACACTCGCTTTACACCCCTAAATATATGTCACAACTCTACACCTATAATTCACAAACACACAAAGATATTCTCAGCCACATCTGGTAAGTTTACAGAAAGTTAAATTTATGTTGTACATAGTGAGATTCTAAATCGATTTTGTGGCTTCTTTGTAGCCGAGTGTTTACATGTAACGTTACGGTGCTGTCTTTTATATTTTCGGCTCAGTTACAGCATTCGGGGAATTGCTTTAGTAAGAAGTACATCGTTTCTATCAAATGTATTGTCGTTTATAAAAATCAGTGTTTAGTCAATTAGACCGTTAATGGTGAATCTGTGAGGATTAATTCGCTTGCGGCCTGTGTGTGGACTCAAAAGCTCGCGCACAGTGCTAATATGTATTTTTTCTCACAAAGTTCAATTATTACATTTGACCGACAACAAAAGCAACATATTAAGATGGTATTATATCTGTATTTCCTCATTTGTTAAAAAACATCCTACTTTTAAAATGCACTGATATGAAGCCGTCGGCGGTAGCTGCGTAGCTAAACATTAGCATTAGCTGCGTGACGGCGAGTTTCACGTTGTGTGGAGTCAAGATGGTTGAAATTTAAGTGTTAACCAAATAACAACGGAGTTACATTGATTTCATTGAGACACATTGGTTTACCGTGCTCGGTAAGTTAAGTGAGTTTCGTGAACTGTGGACTTTCGGCTAACTTCTAACTAAAGTGTATTTGTGTTGTCTCTAATTTTAACCGGATTCCACAGCTGTTTAGCCAAAGTGCCACTGCACCTGTTTTACAAACACAACATCAGCGAAGTCAAACTATTAATGTATATGAAATCTGTGAAGTTTCGTATAAGCGAGGCTGTTTTGAAAATGAGGCCTATCATGTTGACTTCGTGCCAGGTGCTGCTGCCATCATTATTGAGGTTAGATTTGACCTGTAAAAGGTTCGTGGTTTAGTTCATATGTACGGACCTGGACTGTTTTTCCTCTTTAAGTCTGTTCACAATTTGATTACAAAAGAGATTTGATTTGACAGACTTTTACTATGCCATTTCTGCCAGAGCTTTTCTCTCTGTATAATTCCTTCTCTAGTGTTGACTCTCTTTTACTGCTCTAACATTACGATTTTGTGAAAATGTGCTGCTTTAATGCCACGCATGATAAATTACTAGACACATTGGTCTGTATTAGTGATGGCTAATAATCAGGACACATTTTGCCACTTTGAGATTGTGCAGTAGTTAAACCTCATTTAAAACAAAACCTCGCAAATATTTGCCAACAGGTTTGTCAATGAAATCACAAAAATAGTGACTTGTGAATCAAGTTACTATTGTATATAACAAGTGTGCTTGTATAATCCGCAAGTCTTGTTTGCTACACACACAATATTCATTGGTATAATATTGGCCGGCTATGTGGGGGACATTTTATTGTCTATTAAAATCTAGAATATTTATAATTAAATATTTTGTTTTCTAAATGTGCTACAAGAATGATCTGGTAAGTTAACATTTTTGAAAAGTTGAAATAATTTACAAATATTTGTAAAGTGCTACTGTTATTATTATTTTTTTTAATATTAGTCAATGCATTAACTAACAATCAGCAATATACTTGTTACAATATGTATTACCCTTTAATGTTACCTAATAAAAATACAGTTGTTAAGATTATTAGCTCAGTTCCATTAATACTAACAGATACAGCTTTTTTATTTTAATGTAAATGCTGGAATTAACATGTTTTAGAAG
>NW_015644168.1:1424723-1428600 GCF_001515625.1 Sinocyclocheilus rhinocerous
GTTATAAAATGGAACCTATTGACAACTTTATTCATATTGGGGATCCTTGGATTGTCAGTTTGGATGCAGGGTCTCTTGGTTTGAAAAGGTTGGGGAACCCCTGTCACATTTAATGGGTATCAATGTTGACAAAAATTTACTCGTGGTTGTGTTTGACATTTCATGTTATGTGCTTTATGATGTTCTTTCTCTCACGCAGGTTGTAAACCTTTGAAATCATTGTTGACTAATTGGAGAGAAAGGAATGGACAGAGTAATTGAAAAGACTTACACTGGCTTCCTGGCCCCTGGTCTGTGAAACTTTCCTTTTGCAGAGGAGGGATTCACTCATTCATGGAAGGATAATTGAAGCTAATCTTCCTGCTTATAATATCTGTGACCTGTTGCTTGAGGGACACTGACATTGACAAGAGACTTGCATATTGAGGAACAAGGAACTGGTGAAAAATATCGCTTTTTTTCTTTTTCTTTTTTTTTGGTGCGCCTTGGACATTGAGAGCTGTGGGAAGGACAACTTGCAATTTTTTTTTTTTTGCAGGCCCATTAAGATAAACTATTATCTCCACTGTTGTTTGTCACTCACTGTTTGCAAGAGAGAATATTTAAGTCATGAGTACAGCCAGAATGGAGAATCCAGTGATTCTGGGACTGTCGAATCAAAATGGCCAAATGCGAGGCTCGGTGAAGCCAGCAGGTGGTCCAGGAGGAGGTGGAGGGGGGTCCCAAACAACGCAGCCAGCCCAGGTCAAACCCTCCAGCACAGTCAACAACGGCAACTCCCAGCCTGCACCCACAGCCAACACTATCATCAAGTAAGTCCTTGAGGGAAGTGCAAATGATGCTGCGAGTGCTGATTTATTATGGTGGTGATTGAGATTTAATGCCTTTTTTCCCCTCCCTCTTATTAGGCCTGGGGATGACTGGAAGAAGAATCTAAAGCTTCCTCCGAAGGATTTGCGCATGAGAACTTCAGTAAGTCCATCTCTAACACATTATTTGTATGTCTCTTAAAGTATCCTCTGAGCCAGAATCTTTCTCTAATATGCTGCTTGTGGTCGTGAAATTTACAGGATGTGACGGCGACCAAGGGAAACGAGTTTGAGGATTACTGCCTGAAACGGGAACTGCTTATGGGCATCTTTGAAATGGGCTGGGAGAAACCATCACCTATACAGGTAAAAGGCAGGGGAAAATATGGAAGTTTGATGGCAGATATTTCAGATTTGAATCACTCTTAGCTAAAGAGATCTGATATATCTGGAGAAATAATTTTTTTTTTAACCAATCACAAGCACAAATAGTATGTGTAGGGCCCTATAAAATCACTTGCTGTTTTCCTAAATTTTAGGGGTGTAACGTTTCACTCGTTTTCTCGATGCATAGATTACAAACCCTGACGATGCATATGCATCGATCTTGAAACATGGATTTTTGAATCGTGAATCGTATATTTGGCCATTAATCGATTTAAAACGCTAAGAATCGAATGAATCACAATTTCTATAGCGATTCAATGCTTTAAAATATGTACACATTAAATTACTATAAGCACGATTTAGTAGAGACCTTGAACAGCACTGTTTGTGCCCTCACATCTCTCTTTCATGCACTCCACTACTGCCTGTCTTTTTTTTTTTTTTTTGGTTTGGAATGCTGACATGAAAGAGATGGTGCCACATGCAAAAGCAAGCAGTTCTGTGTGCACTAGGGGTTTTTTCAAATTTTTGAAATGTCAATTGTTGATTTCGGGCAGTAATCGATTTAAACCGGTAAGAATTGAATGAATTGTGATTTCTATAGCGATTCAATGCTTTACAAGCACAAATTAATGGGGACCTTGAACAGCGTTGTTCGTGCCCTCACATTTCTTTTTCACGCGCTCCACTATTTACCGCCAGTCACAGAATTGCGTTCGCGCTTTGTTCATAGCTCTCATCAACACATTTTTTGAGCTGCCAATGTGTGATTTCTCCTTAGTACTCGTGGCCAGTACTGCTAGAGTAGATGCGTGAAAGTTGCATTTGTCATCATAGCAAACAGACATCTGGCACGTTTTCTTTCAGAATCATCATTCGCCAATAGAAAGGAAAAGGAAAATACTGTAGCATTTTATTTTATGATAATATAAAGAAACTCCCATCATGCAAAGGTGTGACATAAAATGTTACCCTATAGCCTATATTCACAATATGCCACACAGTCGTTAACACTACTTTTAAAGCCTTTTTTTTTTTTAAATCTTGAATATACCCTAGTGAAAAATAAATATACTAAAATGTATTTGAAATAAATGTATTTCATTCCAAGTATACTACAAGCAATTTATACATTTATGTAGGCCTACTTAATAAAAATACATATTAAGCATTCTAATGTGGTTGTCCTTCGGACACATAAAGAATGTCGGCCGATATAAATATGAATATCGGCCCCCAAAAAACCCACATCGGTCGGGCTCTACACATATCCGTGTTCTGATTGGTCAGATGGCCTGTCAGTCAAGCTCCCTGCGAATGGTCAGTTCTATTGAATTTTAAGTCAAATTAAAGTTTCAATTCCTTTTTTTGTGCAAGGTGGTGCTCAACAGGTTTACTGTTAAAATGTAAAACATGGAAGAAACATTAATTCCTTTTTAAAAAAAAACAGTTCGTGCTGCACTGTATTTGTTTTGTCCTATCGTGTCTATCATATGTTGTTGCCTTATTAAAAAATATGCTGTACATTTAAAAGAAATGTATTTTAATTTTATAGTATATACTTGTATATAAATACAAGTATATACTAGATCTGTATCGGCCAATACCGAACCCTAGGTATCGGAATCGGTATTTGGAGGCGAAAAAGGCGGATCGGAGCATCCCTACTGTTTACCTCACGTTATGATATGGAGGCTCTCTTTTATTTATATTTTTTATTTGATTCCTCAGTGTTTGCTAAACGTTCTGTAATTTATTAGTCTGTATATGATACAGCATATGAAATATATAGTGGGGTTTTGTTTTATTGTATCCCAAGTGTACCTAAAATAAAAAGTGTTTAATATACAGGTTTGTGGCTCTTAATTTCCTATTAATTAACCATTTGTAATCTTATGTTCACTGTTCATTTTTTATAAATGTAGGATTTGTATTAAATCTATATTCATTCATATAGTCAAATCGAATCGAGAATTGAAATCAAAAATCAAATCGAATAGGAAATCGAATCGAATTGAGAGCTTGAAAATCGAAATCGAATTGAATTGGAACATCTGAATCGATACCCAGCCCTACTTGTTTGTCATTGTATCTTACTGTTTTATTGTTGTTGTGCTTTTTAATTAAGAATAACAATGAATCCATCTTTTGTTTTAGTCTTAAATAGTGAAAGGTATAGATGTAAGCAAAACAGGCAATTATCTTTTCTTGTAAAACGTGACAAGATCGCAAATTCAAAAGCGAAAGCATCCGAAGCCCGTGGCTTATAACGTAGCAAAAGAGGAACTCCCGTTCACAAAATTAAAATCACAAATAATACTACTAATGAAAAAGAACGGGTTGAATGTTAACCTCTTTCGTTTACATATAACTATAAACTATGATAAAAGTTCATCAGCATGCATTGATTAATCCCATGTTGTAGCAAAAAAAAAAAAACAATTGCGACCAAATCATGTGCTCATGCGACCAACTGAGAAAGTGTCGCAAAAAAACAACCAGTTGGAAGAAAGAGTCTGGAGCCCTTGACACTGAATACTGGAGCAATGGCTGCTGAAAATTGCATCGCAGGAATATATTACATTTCTAAATATAATAAAATATAAAACAGTTCTTTTAAACTGTAATAATTATTCACAACAGTACCGTTTTACTGTATTTGTGATCAAATAAATGCAGCC
>NW_015644168.1:1429163-1458328 GCF_001515625.1 Sinocyclocheilus rhinocerous
AATTATCTTTTCTTGTAAAACGTGACAAGATCGCAAATTCAAAAGCGAAAGCATCCGTAGCCCGTGGCTTATAACATAGCAAAAGAGGAACTCCCGTTCACAAAATTCAAATCACAAATAATACTACTAATGAAAAAGAACAGGTTGAATGTTAACCTCTTTCGTTTACATATAACTATAAACTATGATAAAAGTTCATCAGCATGCATTGATTAATCCCATGTTGTAGCAAAAAAAACAAAACAATTGCGACCAAATCATGTGCTCATGCGACCAACTGAGAAAGTTAGTCGCAAAAGAGCGACCAGTGGGAAGAATGAGTCTGGAGCCCTGTTTATACATGATTTCTCCAATTGCTTTGACTTGACACCATGCTTTAAATGTTTTCTGCAGCGTTGGTTATTGTGCCCACTAGAGAACTGGCTCTACAAGTGAGCCAGATATGCATTCAGGTCAGCAAACACATGGGCGGGGTCAAGGTCATGGCAACTACAGGTGGAACCAACCTCCGTGATGACATCTTGAGACTTGACGAAACAGGCAAGTGTTCATAATCTGGTGGAAAATGTGTTTTAAAATTATTTGAACTACTTTACATATACACTTTGTAAACATTGGATTGAACTTTTCCCTTTGTAGTGCACGTTGTCATTGCCACTCCAGGAAGAATTTTAGACCTCATCAAAAAGGGAGTGGCCAAAGTCAATCAAGTACAGATGATTGTGTTGGATGAGGTATGTGAATAAGAGCTTTTAACTAACTGACTTAATTGCCATACCGTAATTCTCATATCTCTTGTGTGTTTTGCCCATGTTACCGAGTAGGCAGATAAGCTCCTGTCACAGGACTTCGTGCAGATGATGGAGGAGCTTCTGAGCTATTTGCACAAACAAAGGCAAATTTTGCTGTACTCTGCCACCTTCCCACTGAGTGTGCAGAAGTTCATGGTAAGCCCACTGATTTCTAAACAAAAGATGGTAAATGAAGTATGCTTTTAAAATAATACATGTTAGTTTTTTTTTTTATTGAAGTATGCATTGTTTTTATTTTAATTTAACTGAGCATGCCACTAACTAGTTACCAACTTGGTAACAGTTAACACATGCAAAGTTATGATTTGCTGTTCATGAATATTTTTTATTAATAGAATCTGTTTGGCAAAAGTCATAATCACTATTTTTATCAAGATTTTTAAACCTGGTTAGTAATTTACTTTGGAAACCTGCTGAATTGATTTTTTTTAAGAGTGAATTGAGCTTTATTGTACACTTATCATTTGAAATATTTCAATAATAAATCATAAATATAAAGTACACGTTTAAGGAAGGCTAGAAGCATGTCGCTCTAAAGGAGGGGGAGCCATGAGTTCGTAACGAGATGAAACAAAAGCATCATTGCGATTTTCTGTATAGTAGTTACAAAGCCAAAATCTAATTTTATTTTCAATTGATTACACGGCCAGCCCTAGGGGCTTCACTGTTTATTTTTGTGCGCATGTATGGTGTGCAGTAGAATGGATTGTTGCCGTTGCTGCCTAACATTGCAGAAAACACTGATCTGTACTTAATTGCATGTTTGCTGCGTTTTTTTAATCCTAATAATATAATCGTTGTATGCAGTTGTTCAAAGACTCTCATTATGGTTCAGAAAGTATTAATTTACACTTGTTTTTGTGAACAGAACGCCCATCTGCAGAAGCCCTATGAGATAAACCTGATGGAGGAGCTGACCCTGAAGGGGGTTACTCAGTATTACGCCTATGTAACTGAAAGGCAGAAAGTCCATTGCCTTAATACTCTGTTCTCCAGGGTAAAAACCTTATGATCCTTGTGCATCCCACACTCTATCTAAGATATGAAAATTAGCGTCACTGTCCTCCTGACTGTTGGAGAACATGCAGACATCCTTTTTAATGTTTGTTTTTGTTTTTCAGCTCCAGATCAATCAGTCAATAATCTTCTGCAATTCATCACAGCGAGTGGAGCTCCTGGCAAAGAAGATCTCTCAGCTTGGATACTCCTGTTTCTACATTCACGCCAAGATGAGACAGGTGGGAATATAGAGGGCGTGTGGTGTTACCGCACTGCTGTTGGCAGACTTTTGAAATGGTGCAAGTGTTTATGTAATGAATTCTGAAGGATGTGCAGGATTTATAATTTAAATTGGTTTGGCTTTATAAACCAGCCATACTGTTGACATTGTGAATTCTGTGTCTTGGTTAACGTTATGCTAATACAAGTTTTAATTTTCCTTTAGGAACACCGAAACCGTGTGTTCCATGATTTCAGAAATGGCTTATGTCGAAATCTCGTCTGCACTGGTAAGTACAGTTGAAAATCTGGATGTTTAATTTATGATAGACTCATTCAAGTTATTATTAAACCCAGAACTTGCTTTGGCTTTAACGACTCTATATTTTGACCCCTGTTTAGATCTCTTCACAAGAGGAATTGATATACAAGCTGTGAATGTGGTGATCAACTTTGATTTCCCCAAACTTGGGGAGACGTACCTCCATCGCATTGGCAGATCTGGTGAGTAGAATTTCGTTCGGTTTCCGCTCGGAGATCAAGTAATGTATTCATTATGTCATTGTTTGACAAGTGAAATGCTAGTCGTGTTAAGTGACATTGGCCTTCTTTCCCCACAGGCCGATTTGGACACTTGGGTCTCGCCATTAACTTGATCACTTATGATGACCGCTTTAACCTGAAAGGTATTGAAGAACAGCTGGGTACTGAAATCAAGCCCATTCCCAGCAGTATTGATAAGAGTCTATATGTGGCCGAGTACCACAGTGAGAGTGGAGAGGAGGTTAAACTGTGAGCAGGAGAGGCGAGTTCAATGTTCAGTCACTCTAGAGCTTACGATGTACATGTATGTTTGATTTTTAACATGGATTTTCTTTTCTACCCCCTCCAGATCACCAATCCTTTGTCCCCTATCCCAACCTTTTTTCCTTCCCTACTGTGTCTAGGGAATAGGGGATTTTTTTTGTTTAAACTATATATCTTCCGTCTGTCTTCCTTTTCCCCCCACTTTTTTTTTTCCTTGCTTGTTTGGTGCCACCACAAGGAATGTGATGTTGCGACGGCCCAATAATCGGGATGGACTCATGGCCTAATAAAGGACTGCTGCACCGATATTTTCATCCTGAAGACTTAAAATCATTTGAGGAGGGAAAGAGGGGACATGAGGATTTATCACCCAAGAAAAAAATGACTACTCATCGCCTGCAAGCACATTCTCAACCCACTCTCTCTCTGTTCCTCTGCTCATCTTCATGTTTCTAGTCATTTGAAACAAGTGCCTTAACAAGCAGTCTAACTTGTTCAAAAAGTAATAACCTGATGATTTTTTTATTTTTTTTCTCCCCTCATAACTCATTCGAAGACATAGTCTTGATCTTTCTCTGGCTTTTGGCATTGCTTGTCTGCCCCCTCCCGTTTGACATCAGAAGAATAATTTTGCATTTGCCACCTGTAGATTTTTGGGGCGATGAAGAACAGGATTTCACAGCGGGAGAGAGGATGGGGTGGCATGTGCGATTTGTGCAGTCTCTGGCGTACTTGACTATAGTGTGAAGAGAAGCCCCCTGGAGAACTGAGATTATATCAGTGGGCATAATGACAATGATGGGACTAATGTTCCTGTGGCAAGCTTTCAAAAGTCCCACAAGGCTCCCAATGGCTTTTTCCTTCATCTGCTCATGGAACATACCATGCCTCTAGAGACCCATAACTCTTTCCCACTCTGTCTTCAGTGGGCCAACACTAAGAGACTTGACCAGACTCAGACCAGCCTTTCTCCTTGGCCATGAGGACTCCTGCTTTGAGACGAATGTGGACTTTGTCTTTTTTTTTCTTCTTCGTCTTTTTCTTTCCCTTCCCCTTTCCACCTGATTTCAGTGCAGTTTTGCATTGTTATTGGGTAGGCACTCTGTCCTAAATGTGCCATTTATACAGATCTGGCACATTGTAAACATTTTGTAAATACTTCATTTATTTTTTTAATGGATTGTTTTAAAACAAGCTAAAAAGGCTGGATGACCATTTGAGGAGAGTGTTAAAGATCTTTTAAAAATCAGGATTCTGTCAGCACTGGGCAGCACTTATTTAGTTTATGCCCTTTTCCCCCCCAATGGGAAATAAGTTTAGCAGAGTTTAAACCTTTCCATGCAGTGCACCACCCTTGTTTTGTTATATAAAAATTGGTCGTTTTTCTTTTTTTTTTTTTTTTTAAATCTAAACAATACTTTGTTCAAAGTTTTGAGTGCAAGTTTCTAAGCGTTTCAGCAGGTGGTACAGTTGTTCAGATTTGCACTACTTCACTCTAAATTATTAACTCTCATCCATTACCCAGTGTTGACAAAAGTTCCTGACATGGGTTGCTCAAATAAATGGCCTCATTTAAAGGTTGTGAAAACATGAGGCTTATTTCCTTTCCAGCCTTTTGCTTGTAACACTGACTTATGAGGCACTCAGCAGAGTCCCCTAACCCGGGTGACTCTAAACATAAGAGGTAATTTAATATTATCGTCATGTAATAGTGCTACTCGCTGCAGTGCAGCTCAAATTGGCAACGTGCAAAAATGTTGAATTTATAAGCGAGATGTGTAGCTGTTACATGGGTATGTGTTTTTCTGCCACTGGCACTAGGACATGACTTTAAACAGACCGTTTAGGGGTGGGAGGATTCAAAAAGGCTTGGATGTTCACATTGGAAAAAGGAAAAATGGACAAAAAAAACCAACAACTGGATGCCAAGACTTCTAAACGATGGACTGACATAATGTAGCGGCAGAGACATGCAGTGCATCGTGAGTCAGCAGGCTTCTTTTTGTAACAAGACCATGTTCTTGAGATGCTGCACAGACTTAACAGAAGAATCTAAACTTTTGCAGTGTGGACTGCACTTAAGTTTGAACTTTAGTTCAAGGGTTGGGCAATAATTCGGGCTGCACATGATTTGGGAGCACTTCCTCGGTTAGGGCAGAGGTGAACAGGCTGAAAGGGAGATTTTAGTTTTTTTGTTTGAGGAAGCATTGTGGTAGGGACAAGGGTATTTAACATGGAGTCTGGGTATTTCATGGGTGCTGATAACCAAATGACTTATTTTTCTTTTGCAGCGGAATATTTATCCCCCTCCCCCCAAACACTAAAAGCACCCCCTGGTTTTTTTTTTTTTCTTTTTCTTTTCCCTGTTTTTGGGGATTGGTAGGGGCTTGCTTGAGACACTTTAGCCCTTCTGCTGTTTTTTTTTGAATAAGTTACGCATTTTGACCCGTGATGTTTTGAGGGTTGCAACTTTATGGGTTGGGAGGGATACAGTTTTGCCTTTTTTGTGATTATTGGCACAGAATTTACTTAATTTTACGTTGGAGTTTAACATCACCAACGTCCCCATTTTAAAAAAAGTAAAATACAGGTGAGTGTTTTTTTTTTTTTTTTAAATGGATTGGCTTTGTCTACTGTGGCATGTTGCTGTTAGTTTTCCTTAATACAATTAAAGTTTGTTCTAACTGTATGGTTAGTTACCAAATTCTGAGCAAAGGTTATTTATCCCACATTCTAGAAAATGCAACCTTTTCCCAGTGACATTGCTTGAATCCAAGCTTGTATTCTCTTCTCTATAGTACATACGCCACAGTGTGTACTGTACATCACCGGTCTAATCCCCTTTGGTTTCTTTTTTGGGGATTTTAAACATCTGCCCATAGAGAGGAGTATATAAGTTACAGGGCTCTTTGGCAGCAGCCCAGTGTTTTTCAGTAACCACTTGCCGTGAAAATCCCGGTTCGTTCCTGAGATGCTGTAAAGCAGCATGTGATTGGATGTGCTGTGGTCTTTGCCATGGGTGGTTGGGGTTTTGATTCAATTTTATGTTTTGTTTTCTTTTTATTTGTAAGAATGGGGTGGAGAACATCTCACCTGTTTAAGAATAGTTTTCATACAAAGCATAAAAAATTGTCATCTATAAAGTCCACTCATTCGTCAATTTTTTTTATTTTTTTGGGGTTTATTTTTTTATTTTTATTTTTTTATAAAGTTTGTATTTGGGTGGGTGGGAAGGTTTTTTTTTTTTTTTTGGCTGCCCTGATGTATCTTTTCTTAACTCTCTAACACTACCTTATCCATCTGTTCAGTGTTGGGAGTACATGAATACATCAGTCTGGGTTAGTGGGAGGTAGGGAAATGGAGAGAATTGGTTTAAAAAAATTCTAATAAACAATTTGGGAGTTCAAGGTAAGGAAAATTTGATCTGTAAACTTTGCCCTTAAATTTGACTTATTTTTTTCCTAACTTTTGGCTTCTGCAGATTAAAATGACCAACCAAATTTAAGAAATCAAAAATGGTTTTCTTTTCTTTTTTTCTTTTTCAATTTGGGCTATTTCAATTGGCTTTTGTCTCAGTGATGCTACAATTTTAAAGATTTGAGATGTGTGAAAATGCAATGGTTAACATCTGTGATGGTTTTTGTTTGAAAATAAAGCTCACTGAAGTTCCATATGAGTGTAAGGTGTCTTTTTACTGGGGTTCTCATGACACAAAACCCACATTGTGTTGGTATATGAATGTAATGTGAAAATTTACACTTATAAGACCACTTTATTAGTCTCTAAATCTCAGTATCCAATACCATTTTGTTTCACTAATGTCAGTATTTTTAATTTACATTACTTATGTAACACCTTCATACTGTTGCTAATAACAGTCCGTGTACTGATATCTGACAGATAATTGCAGGCTAGTCTTATGCTATGTTGAAACTGAATAATGGCTGTGGTATGATATTAAACTGACCCCTCCCCTGATCATTGATAAACAGGGTTCAGAGTTTTCAAACTTAGGAAACAGTTCACTGTCTGTTCATTTCTGCCGACTACCAATAATTTAGCTCTCCAAGATGCATTGGCGAATTCTGGTGATCTTTTCATTCATTCGTTTCTTCTCATCTGGGGACACGCTCCTGGCACCTTGTGACAGGTTAGTTCCCACAAGTACCTTCTTGATCGAGGCTTCTTTACTGAAATCTGAGCAGCTTTTCTGAATTATCCATTGAGGTGGCCACATTTAATATTAAGATTATTACTTCGAGATAAACACAGCTGCAAATCTGTCTTATAGTCACTTGGGTTATGTGTAATGATTTGTGAATTTCTTTATGAATAATGAGTTTTGAAGATGGTCCTCACCGTATTAAGAGACTTCAACAGCCACCATATGGTATTCTTATTATGGCTGAACTTTGAGTCCATGACAAAGCAGGTGGCGTGTTGAAGGCAGAGAAGCTGAGCTTTGAACCATCAAAGAAGAGCAGTAGAAAAAGTTATTGATCTTGGTTTTACGAGCTTAACCTGTGAGTGCCAGACAAGAAGCGGGCAGACAAACAAACTGCCCTGTTGTTCTGTGCATCAGATGCCTGACGTGTGTTTGTTGCCACCAGTCAGATCTACTGCACTGGAGAAGTCCTGCGACAGGTCCAGATGGCGAAACTCTTTGATGATGACAAGTACTTTGTAGATATGAAGTTGACTACAGCTCCTGGTGAGTCAAGCATGTTTGATTTGTTCTGATGCCCATCTGAAAAGCTCTAGGCCTGTGATTTCCTGTACTCTCTGTCATTTCCCTGCTTACCCGTAGAGGTCGTTGTGGAGGCTTTTGCCAATCTGAGCTCAGGGTTCCCAAACAAGACCATCCCATCCTCAGAGCTACAGAAGTTTCTGCAAACATACTTTGAAGAGCCGGGTAAGGAGTTCGAGCAGTGGACTCCTCCAGACTGGCATTCAAAGTAAGAACATTTTGAGTGGAATTGTCTTGAAATGGTTCGCCCCAAATATGAAACAACGTCATGTTGTTCTAAACTGGAATTCCTTTACTTTGATAGTGGAACACAAGTGTTCCAGAAAAGCCATACTGGAACTGTATGACCTGAGGGTGTGTGAATAATAACAGAATTTTCATTTCTGGGTGAACGATTCTTTTAAATTTGAATGTTAATGAAGCCACAACAATCTTTGTTCCCTCTTCCATAGACCAACATTCTTGTCCAGGGTTTCTGACTCAAAATATCGCAGTTGGGCTGAAGAACTGCACAGTTTATGGAAGTCCCTTGGTCGAAAGGTAAATGTTGGTTTTCACTAATGTATGGGACTGTGCACCACTAACTAATATTGATCTTCTTACTATATACATGGATGTGCAGATCCGTGATGATGTCAGAGACCACCCAGAGCTGTACTCACAGATTTACACCCCACACCCAGTCGTCGTGCCTGGTGGCCGTTTTAGGGAACTCTATTACTGGTTAGTCTCTCCCTTTATCACATACATACAAACAGACGTAACCGAAAACCTTTACAGACAGACCTGTTGTGAGTTCCATGGTTGTGAGTCAATGGTAAATGCTTTGGTTGAAGTCATCTGTTTGCATTATTGCAAATCATTTTTAAAATAGTTGTGTTTAAAAGTGGAATTAATGGGGAAAAACCACATTACCCATGATGCTGGGCAGAAAGTTCCAGCAATCAGGGACTGGCCACTCCCATGAAGTAAATACTTTACATATACATATACAGTACATACAGTGTTGGGGAGTAACTAGTTACATGCAACAGCATTACATAATTTAATGACGAAATAAATGTAACTGTAATCCAGTACAGTTACTGAGAGAGAGATAACGCACGTAATTAAATTACAGTTACTTGTGAAAATGTTAACAATTACAAAGATGGTTACTTCTGATAAAATTATAAAAATGCATTCCAGTGCTGGAAATTTGTGGTGGCTGTGCTTTAAAATTTAATTATTATAATCTTAATCTTAAATCAAGCGATGAAGGATTTGAAAGTCTAAGAGTTATTCGTGTTGAATACTACTGTAAGGTTAACTCTGGCTGGTTTAAATGATCAACAGTTGAAAACATCAGTTAGAAATTTTGAAAAGTAATCTAATGTAATCAGTTACATTACTTTAATAAAGTAATTGCAATAGTACTTACACTACTTATTACATTTTGAAAAGGTAACTTGTAATAAATAAATAAATATATATATATATAGTGCCTATTAAAAGTATTCATACCCCTTAATTTTTTTTTCACATTTTATGTTGCTGCCTTATGTTAAACTGCTTTGAATTAAAGTTTTTTTTTTTTTTTATTAGAATTTTTTTCCCTTTTGAATGGTAGTGTATACAGCAGATATGTTTAATGTTTTTTCTCACTTTTCTCAGTTTTTCTCACTGTAAGTAAATGCTCATTCAAGTTCATATTGCCTTTCTCAGATTTCGTGAGGGTTTGAGGACACTAGGACTGTTTGAGCAGGTTCAGATGTGTACAGAGGCTTTCCATTCAGTCTTCTGTGGGCCTGTGGAAAGGCTGACGGCCGAATCTGTCATGGAGCTCTTTACTGTCCGGTTTTCCGAAGAAAAAGAGCAACAAGAAAAAGAGAACACAACAGTACACTTTTGGAAAAAGTATCTGCATGAGTGTGAAGGTATGTTTGCTACAGAATTCATATTGTTTCAGTACAATTGCCTTATGTTAAACTGCTTTGAATTAAAGTTTTTTTTTTTTTTATTAGATTTTTTTTCCCAAATCAATCTACACTCCATACATCATAATGGCAAAGAAAAAAACAGGTTTTTAACATCTTTGCAAATTTATTAACAATAAAAAATGTAAATGATTCCAATGCATAAGTAATCATAGCCTTAACTGGGACAGTTGAAATTTAGCTCAGGGTATTCATATTGCTTGTAGATGTTACTACACTTCAAGTGAATTTAACCTGTGGCAAATTCAATTGAATGTGTATGATTTGGAAAGGCACACATGACTTAATAAAAGGTCTAACAGCTGAAAATGCATATCAGAGCAAAAACTTGAGGCTGTAAAGGTGTTTTAGCCAAGTACTGAGTTAAGGGTATGAATACTTATGCGATGTGCTTATTTCAGTTTTTTTTATTTTTAATAAATTTACGAAGCTGTGGCAATTCTGTTTTTGCTGTCATTATGGTGTATGGAGTGTAAATTGATGTGGGAAAAAAAGTAATTCAAAGCAGTTTAACATAAGGCTTCAACATAACAAAACGTGAAAAATATGAAGCCTATATATGAATACTTTTTATAGGCACTATATATATATATATATATATTAGTATTATATAGTAGTAGTATTGGAGCAGTAAAGACAAAATTGCTCTGGTTGCTGTGGAGTAAATATGATTAAAAGATGAATATGAGACAAACTACAGAATGTCACATTTTATTATTAGCTGTTTCAACACCTATAAAACCAAATACCAAATAAAAAGGACAGCACTTTTAGAGTTCATCCCACTATTTGATGCGAGCATAAGCATTGGACAGTTGAACTTAAGGCAGATGCAAAAGATTAAAAGCTATTATTTAGTTGCAGATCTCTTGCGTGCAATCTGAGCATTGAGTCTGCGACCCATAGACATCACCAGAATCTTGGTCTCATCCTTTGAAATGCTTTTTCAAGCCTGTGATGCAGCCAATTCCAACTGTTGCTAGTCTTCTCTTCATCTGGTGAAATTCATGTTCAATCGGATTTAAATCTGGAGATTGATTTGGGCAATCTAAGACTTTACATTTCTTTGCCCTGATAAACTCCTTGACTGAACTGGCAGGGTGTTTTGGGTCATTGTCCTGATGCAATATGAAGCGCTTCCCAATGAATCTGGTGGCATTTTCTTGAACATTGGTAGCCAAGATGTTTGTGTACACTTCTGCATTCATTCTGCTACTGTCATCATTAAAGTTGAGAGGGCCTGTTCCAGAGACAGCCATGCATGCCCATGCCATGACACCACCTCCCCCATGCTTTACAGATGAGGCTGTATGCCTTAGGATCATTTGCAGTTCCATTGCTCTGGTTGCTGTGGAGTAAATATGATTAAAAGATGAATATGAGACAAACTACAGAATGTCACATTTTATTATTAGCTGTTTCAACACCTATAAAACCAAATACCAAATAAAAAGGACAGCACTTTTAGAGTTCATCCCACTATTTGATGCGAGCATAAGCATTGGACAGTTGAACTTAAGGCAGATGCAAAAGATTAAAAGCTATTATTTAGTTGCAGATCTCTTGCGTGCAATCTGAGCATTGAGTCGTGTACACTTCTGCATTCATTCTGCTACTGTCATCATTAAAGTTGAGAGGGCCTGTTCCAGAGACAGCCATGCATGCCCATGCCATGACACCACCTCCCCCATGCTTTACAGATGAGGCTGTATGCCTTAGGATCATTTGCATTTCCCTTTTTCTCCACACGTTTGCTTTCCCATCACTTAGATAAAGGTTAATATTTCTCATCTGTCCATAAAACTCTGTTCCAAATCTCTACTGGCTCACATTTGTGCTTTTTTGCAAACTTGCTGATCAGAGGTTTGCATCTTGCCGTGTAGCCTCTGTAATTCTGTGTGAAAGTCTCCTGCGGACAGTAGATTATCAGAGTATCACCCCAGCTTTCTCGAGGTTGTTGGTGATTTTACAGACACGTACTTTAGGGTTTATTTTCATAGCTTTTATGATTTGTCTGTCATCAACTACTATTGTTTTTCTCAGCCGATCAGGTTGTTGTAGGTTGTTGTGGGTTGCTGATGTCGCCGGCGGCTTCCAAATGCTTGATTTCTCTATGCCCTTTGTTTTTGGTATAGCTCTAATTGAGTTCCTCTTTTCATTTAGCATCCAAATTGCTTGCTTTTCTCTCGAAGTCAGCTCCCTCGTCTTCATCCTGGTTTGTGTGTGTCATCATTGAATGCAAGACTCAGAATGCAGAAGCAATGGATATAACTGATACAACACATTCCCTGCTTTTAATATTTCCCATCACTTAGATAAAGGTTAATATTTCTCATCTGTCCATAAAACTCTGTTCCAAATCTCTACTGGCTCACATTTGTGCTTTTTTGCAAACTTGCTGATCAGAGGTTTGCATCTTGCCGTGTAGCCTCTGTAATTCTGTGTGAAAGTCTCCTGCGGACAGTAGATTATCAGAGTATCACCCCAGCTTTCTCGAGGTTGTTGGTGATTTTACAGACACGTACTTTAGGGTTTATTTTCATAGCTTTTATGATTTGTCTGTCATCAACTACTATTGTTTTTCTCAGCCGATCAGGTTGTTGTAGGTTGTTGTGGGTTGCTGATGTCGCCGGCGGCTTCCAAATGCTTGATTTCTCTATGCCCTTTGTTTTTGGTATAGCTCTAATTGAGTTCCTCTTTTCATTTAGCATCCAAATTGCTTGCTTTTCTCTCGAAGTCAGCTCCCTCGTCTTCATCCTGGTTTGTGTGTGTCATCATTGAATGCAAGACTCAGAATGCAGAAGCAATGGATATAACTGATACAACACATTCCCTGCTTTTAATACCTTAACAATTAATGCAACAGGACACAGCTGATCACGTAGAGAGACCTGTGAGGTAACTGTTACAATACTTAAGCTCACATCAGATAAGGGGATGAAACTCTAAAAAAAAAAAATCTTTGACATATTTACAGATTTCTTGACTCCACAGCAAACGGAGCAATTTTGTCTTTACTGTTCCAATATTTATGGAGGGCACTGTATAATATATATATATATATGTATGTGTGTGTATATATATGCGTGTGTGTGTGTATATGTGTATATGTGTGTGTGCTTGATTCATATTTCGCAATAAACTTAATGTATTCTTTCTATAGGTTTAATCAACGAGTAGCTTTATATTTCACAATTATGCATTGTATTCTACATTTCTTTTTGGTCTGATTTTGTAATACTTTTTTGCTTCAAATAAATATATTTGTATAGCTGTGATTCATCCCATGGCTGCTTGGCTTGGTTCATGGTTTATAATACAACCACAATTCCAGAGAAGTTGGGACGTTTTGTAAAAATGCAATAAAATCAAGAATCTGTGATTGTGTTGTGTTCATTCTCTTTAACTTTTATTTAATTGACAAAAGTGCAAAGAAAAGATTTCCAAAGTTTTCACTGGCCAACGTACATTTATTTTGTAAATATGAACAAATTTTGATTTTGACAGCTGCAACACATTCCAAAAAAGGTTGGGACAGAGGCAAAATAAAAGTGAAAAGGTTATAGAATATCCACGTTAAACGGTTTAGAAACAGTTCACCGTAAGCAGGTGAACTGGCAATAGGTCAAGGTATCATGTTTGGTTATAAAAGGAGCATCTCTGTCAGCAAAGCTGGATCATGACTCATCACTTTGTGCCAAATTTCATGAGAGAAGTGTCAGACAAATCAAAAATCACATTTCGCAATGCAAAATATCAAAGAATTTATGTCTTTCACCAACTACCACACGTAATATTGTGAAAAGATAGAGGGAATCCAGAGAAATCACAGTACATGTAGGGCAAGGCAGGAAACCTCAGTTGAATGTGCTTGACCTTTGAGCCCTCAGATGGCATTGCATAAGAAATCATCATGCTGCGGTGTTAAATATAGCCACATGGGCCCAGGAGTACTTCAGAAAACTGCTGTCACTTAACACAGTCTGCTGCTGCATCAAGAAATGCAACTTGAATATATGTTACTCTAGGAGAAAGCTATACATCAATTCTATGCAGCGATGCTGCCGGGTTCTCTGGGCCAGAGCTAATTTCAGATAGTCAAAAAGACAGTGAAAATGTGTGCTGTACGCAGATGAGTCCACATTTCATCTTGTTTCCAGGAAAAATGGATTTAGAGTTCTCAGTACCAAAGACCAAAGGGACCATCCAGACTTTCATCAGTGACGGATGCAAAAGCAAACGTCTGTCATGGTATACGAGTGCATCAGTGCAAACGGCATGGGTGACTTGCATATGTGTGAAGGTACCATTGACATGGAGGCATATATTGGAGTTGTACAGAGAAATATACTGCCGTCAAGATGATGTCTTTAATGGGAAGTCCATGGTTATTAGATCAAGACAATGCCAGCTCTCATTCTGCATGTGCTACAACAGCGTGGTTTTGTAGAGACAGAGTGGATGTGCTAGACTGGCCTGCCTGCAGTCCAGATCTGACTCCTTTTGAAAATGTATGACCAGTCATGAAAAGGAGAATCAGACAACGACGATCACACACTGCTGAGCTTCTGAAGTCTTGTTTCAAGAGAGACTGGACAAAAATTTTGCTTGCAAAACCTTAATATCTAGTATCCTCAATTCCCCAAAAATGAAACATTGTAATTAAAAGGAAAGTTGATGTGACACAGTGTTAAACGTGCCTCTGTCCCAACTTTTTTGGAGTGTGTTGCAGCCATCAAAATCAAAATTTGTTCATATTTACAAAATACATTTACGTTGATCAGTGAAAACTTTGGAAATCTTTTCTTTGTACTTTTGTCAATTAAATAAGTTAAAGAGAATGAATAAATCTAAGAATCTTGATTTTATTGTATTTTTACAAAATGACCCAACTTCTCTGGAATTGGGGTTGTACTTTACAAAGACTTGTTTTAAAATCCCTATTGTAAAAATGGAAGAAAACACTTCTGGAACCAGTATTACTGAAAAAGTGGACGAGCGCTAATGCACTCTCTGTTGTTCAGTTTTTTCTTGGTGACCACACTGTTATTGGACACTTTCACTCATGAAATATATATGAATCATGGCTGTTAGTGGCATACAGTGAATTTCTACATTGGCATTGGTAGTTGACAAATATATGCGTAATTCTGCATCCACACCACTAGGTGTCAGTGTATGTCCACAGCCAGCCCTCTTGCTGGTGCACACATCATGCACGGATAAATATGATCAATATTGTCAAATCTGATTTCATGGTGACTTTAATAAACACATAGCAGCACCCTGACAACTACCCACAACACAATAGCATCATAATGATTAGTTCTGCACTGGCAAAACCCACTCATATTTTCTTTAGAAACTGTAATAATCAAGGTGTTTTTGTTCTTCAGGGACTCATATTGGGTAATAAATGGTCTCCTTTTGTCAGAGATGACAGAGACGGCTCGAGGAATGATTCTGAACTTTGTGTACCTGGTGGAAAGGTGCACTTATTTCTCTTGATTTTCACACGATCAGTTTCATTGTTTCAAAACATTACCGCTAAATAACAGATATTTGACTCATAAATGACTCATAATGAAATTCATTATTTATTCACCTTGACATAATCTGTATGTTTTTCTAATAATGATGATCTAAGTATGATTGCTTCAGTTCATAATATTAACTAAGAAATGCACAAGCTTTTTTCTGTTAATAATACAAAAGGACTTAAGCAGTAAAGCACTCGCTTACTGTTTCCCTTCACTTCCCATTCAGATACGGCTTTGTCCCAAACGGTGGTCGTGTTTATTACGAGCGGCGTAGTCAGCCTCCCTTCCTTCCGCTAATGGTGGAAAGTTTCTATGAGGTCACCGGAGACAAAGACTTCCTCAGGTAACCTTTCTGACTAAACTGCCCTCCTGCAGGTTTGTTGAATATTGAGGTGTTGCACTGAACCGCTCTGAACAACACCTCTGCACCGCATGTGCTCTGTGTGTGTTTAGGCAGGTTTTGCCAGCACTGGAAACAGAGTACAGCTTTTGGATGCAGAATCGCTCTCTTGCTGTGGCGATGAGTGGACTGACTCACATCCTGAATCGATATAATGTACCAGTGGACAGGCCGAGGTGAGACAATTCATTAACACTGTGCATTTTAAGAGCATGTCAGGGTCACCACCAAACGCAAAATGCAATTTTATTTTGCATAAAGAAATCTTAAGTTTCATTCGTATTACTGTGATTCTCAATACTGTAATAAAGTAACACATCTGGATGCATTCCAGTATTTAAATCTGTGACTATTTGCAGACCTGAGTCGTACAGTGATGATGTAGAACTGGCTGAGGGCCTGTCAGCAGGTAGGAATCTAGGTGCTCTATTGAGGCCAAAATGCAAATATTTTGACTACTTTTACCTATTAAAGGAATAGTTCACCCAAAAATGAAAATTTGCTGAAAATGTATTCACCTTCAGATCATTCAAGACGTAGATGAGTTTGTTTCTTCATCAGACCAGATTTGGCGAAATGTAGCATTACATCACTTGCTCACCAATGGATCCTCTGCAGTGAATGGGTGCCGTCAGAATGAGAGTCCGAACAGCTGATGAAAATATCACAATAATCTAGAAGTAATGACTGAAGTCTATCAATTAATGTCATGTCAAGCAAAAAAATAGTTGTCATTTTTGACTTCATACCGTTTGTGACGAGAGGGGCGGGGCCGAGAGCCGTGGGAACGGAGCGAGGCCGGTGGAGTAAATGCTAATGCGCGACACCTGTGCCACTCACCGGTCTCGAGTCCCACGGAGGAGCTCCGGAAGAAGGAGACGGGAACCGGCAAACATTTAAACAATTTAATAAAATAAACAAACACAACATGAAAGTAAAGCGGCAGCTGCTCGCGGACGACTGCCGCACACAAAACACAAAATAAAATCCAGGCCTGGTCCTCTCTCGTCCAACACTGTCGTCACTCCACCTTTTATCCTTCCGGAGCTCCTCCGTGGGACTCGAGACCGGTGAGTGGCGCAGGTGTCGCACATTAGCATTTACTCCACCAGCCTCGCTCCGTTCCCACGGCTCTCGGTCCCGCCACCACTCGTCACACCGTTGCTCTTGGCTCAAGTACTCTATCCATAATTTTGTTTTCTCCAGTGAAAAAGTTGTCTTGTCTGAATTAGGAGAGAAATATGTTAAGTGAAAACAGTCCAAAACAGATCTAAACAAATATGTTGGTAGATTTTGATGTGCGAGGACAGCAGGGGATGGACTTTTTCACTGGATGAAGGACTGGTATTTTGGTCAAAAGTGACAGTTTAAAGTTACAATTCCTTAATGATGGATTTGTTTCTTACAAACAGCTTTTTGCTTCACAAGATATTTATATTTATCAGCTGTTTGCACTTTCAATCTGACGGCACCCATTCACTGCAAGTAAGTGATGTAATGTCAAATTTCTCCAAATCTGTTCCAATAAAGAATCAAACTCATCTACATCTTGGATGGCCTGAAGGTGAATACATTTACAATTAATTTCAACTGTTCCTTTAATATTCTGATGCTTACACGTACCACAACAAGATCATTAAAGGAGTCATATTAAAAGGTATTTTCTTTGTGTTTATGTGCATGAATATGAATCTGTTTGTGTATTACAGAGGCTCAGAAGAAACTTTGGATAGAACTGACATCTGGTGCAGAGTCAGGCTGGGATTTCTCTTCTCGCTGGTATATAGACAGCACAGGCAGAAACAACGGCACCCTGAGCGACACACAGACAAGCTCCATCCTGCCTGCTGACCTCAATGCCATTATGTGCCGCAATGAGCGTCTGCTGGCCTCCTTCCACAGGATTCTGGGTAAAAGAGTAAAAACACACTTCTGTGTATTTACACACACTACTGATTTAAAGGTTTTAAATTATGCTTTTTCACTTTTTCAACTTTAGTTAGTCTGTAATGTTGCTGTTTGAGCATAAAAAAGATCTGCAAAGTTACAAAGCTCAAAGTCCACTTCAAAAGGAGATATTTTATTTAACAGATATAACTTTTTAAGAACTACAACGAACGACTCGTTTGGACTACAACGCATATTTTCCTCATACAATACTATTTCGTAAAATGTAAAGATACTGGTTGACTAGAAATTGGCATACGTTTACAGAGGATGATGCTAGTTCACGATTCAAACTAATTTCCCTATTTCACGTGTTCTCCCTATCATTTTCTGTCCTGTCTTTATTGTATTATTACTGTATCATAAAGGATGTGTTTAAACCTTTGTCAAAATTTGAAAACTAGAACTAGCAAACTTATCAATAAACTTTGTCATAAAATCATCCAAAATTACTCCTTTTTCTGTTATGGTGCACTATATCAGTCATCAGCCTTTTTTTTGAGTTTGAATTCTGAGTAAACAATTTAATTCCCAGAAGGGTGCACACTTTTAAACCAGTAATGCGCGTGACGTTTCCATTTCCCTTTTTTCCTGCAATCTTTGTGTCCACGTTTTTAGTGAAACATCATTTATAGTTAGTCATCATATATAACAAATGTTTTGGTAATCATTTATTTTTGTCATTAATAATTTTCAAGTCAGCAATAATATCACTTCAGTAAATTAGAGAGATTTAAGTTAAGGCAGAAGATTTCACACAGAGGAAATTATACTTAGTTTGATCTTCCAAATATTCGGCTATCACTTTTAGGTAATGTATCCACCTAATCAGCTGATGTTATTTACTTGAATAACTTCATTGGGCTACTGCTTAAAGGATGACTGATGGTCATCTGTCTTCTCTGGGCGCTGAAATTAGAAATTTTTTAAATAGATATTTATTTAATAACCTCTCTCTCTCTCTCTCTCTCTCTCTATTATATATTAATAATGTACATGCCCAAAATGTCTTAATCCACTTTACTTTTTTTTTTTTTGAGAATTCTTTGATGAATAGAACATTCAAAAAACAGCATTTATTTGAAATAGAGTGAAATAACATAATTTGAAATATTGTGTAACAATGTACAGTCAAAGTGTTTAAAAGTGCAAAAAAGTGTTAAAGAGTAAAAGTGTTAAAAAGTGTGCTAAATAAAAGTATAAAAATGTACTGATCCCCAAACGTTTGAACAGTAGTAGTGTATATTTGGTAGAAATGCTTGTTTAGTTCTCTTAGGTAAGGCAGCAGAGTATGAACAGCGTGGTTTGTGTGTTATATTAAAAGCACTCTGACATCTTTTTCTGTAGGTAATGAAGAGGAGGCAGTGGAATATGAGAAGGCACTTTCTGCTAGAATTAAAGTGGTTGAAAGTCTATTGTGGGATGCAGAAAGAGGAGCCTGGTTTGATTTCAGCCTGGTGAACGAGACCCGGCACCTGTCTTTCTACCCATCTAACCTGGCGCCTCTCTGGGCACAATGTTACTCTAACCCAGAAATGGCCAATCAGGCTGTGCAGTACCTGATGGTGAGCCTGCCACTTTACAAACCCTTATGTTAATTACTGACCTTTTATAGTGGGTCATATCATAGACCGTCGACATAGACGGTATACAACATATGCAATGCTTCCTTCCTGCAGACAAGCTCCAGATGTCTCACCTTTCACATAATGCTGCTTTAATAAGACCCTCCATCCACACTCACAGTAACTTATTATAGTTATTTCTTTGTATCAAATATATTCCCTCTTGAGTAACACTACAGTTCACTTCCAATTTTTCTCCTTATTAATTAATCTTAAACAGAAGAGAAAAGTATTTTTAGGTTTCACAGGAAAGAGTGAGATCTCAAACAGTGGGAGGTTGCATTTCCCTGAAGCAAACTCCATGCTCAACAGCAGATGGCACTCCTTGCACAATATTTCTGCTTTTCAAAAAACCTTTCCTCATTCTGGTCATTTATTCACTCTCTCTTTCTCTGTGTAGGGTAGTGGAGGTCTGGACTATCCTAACGGGGTTCCCACCTCTCTTAGTGAAAGTGGGCAGCAGTGGGACATGCCCAACGCCTGGCCTCCGCTTCAACACATGATTATAGAGGGTATGTGGTCATTTAATCTTGCGACAGTCATCATTGAAATCATATATATTTGTATAGTGCTATTCACAATGCACTATGAATAGCGAAAGCAGCTTTACAGAAGTTCACAGTGTTAATGTTTGTTATATATGAGTATAGGTGCATGAAGCAATTAAGATCTGATAATATAGTTGTATTATAAACATAAATGTTTGAATTTGACAGATGAAAATGATGCCATTACAAAGGTAAAAAGAAAATACTCCTGTAAGTCACTTTAAGGAGTCAAATGTCACCTCGTATTAGGAAGGCTAATTTTTGATCAGAATTTTTGATTATTGATCAGAAGGTGCTCCTAAATGTTTAAATTAGGAGGACAAGCGCTCCTAATTACAAGAAGAAAAAACTGCTCTTAAACTGGGTGTGTGACAGGTATGGCTGAGGAATGGGGTTTGGTCGAAGAAAATCCGTAGTAACAACGGAACTTTAATCCCTATATATATATATAAATCTTATATTGACCTCATTTGCTTATTTAAATACATGTTTTCAGTCTTATTGTGCATAATTCATCAGTGTATTTGTCTGTATTCTATGATAATTTGACACCTTTTTGGTGAAAATGACATGAACTAGGCTTAAAGTGACCAAATGTCAGGACAGTCTTGGCATTGGCTATTTTTCAAGCCATGGTCTTTAGTTGATTGCTACAAATAAACATTTTAAGCTAGCATTACACTTTTACTCTCATGTAAAAGCCAGCAGCAGTGTGATGTGTAGCCTTATGTAATGAGAGTGGGTGGGCTGTGTAGTTCTTTGACCTATTAATAGAGCAGGACGTATTAAATAAAGAGCTACATCAGTTGGGCCGAATACTTTGCAACATCCAGGCTAATTGTAAGAAAGCACGGTCATCTGGTCACCCTACCGGGACTGAGAATGTGCAGGGTTTTGGTTAATGTTAACTGGTAGCCAAATCGCTCTCTAGGCTAGTAGTGATCATGTTTTACTTTAGACACATAGTGCTGAATCAGCACAGTATGTCATTACGATTGTACAGTTTTCTTAATATTTAAAATTTTTCTTGAACTTCATGTAGTTTTGTTCATAGTTTTTGAGAATGAAGGCATGTCATGCAACTTTATTGCCATTTGCCAAATTTGCCTTTTGTTTCACTGGGAACCAAATGATTAGGAGAGAACATGCCTGAAAAAATGAAACATTGTGATTCTATAGACAATAACAGTTTAGTTCTCGTCCAACAGTTATAACTTGATGCAGTGCGCCTGAAGAATCTCCAGTCTGTTCAATGTGTGAACTAAATCACATTATTCCCTTCAAAATTCAATTTACCTGCTGTCACATCTCGTCTGAGTTTGGGAAGTGACTATTAAGATGTGATTAATGATGCTCAGTAGTTGGTGAATTTGCCATTTAAATCACCCACCCACTTCTCACCCCATGCAACACGTCTTTGCAGGTCTCTCCAGGCTCGATTCGGCCCACGCTAAAGAGCTCGCCTTCAGATTGGCCGAACGGTGGATTCAGACCAACTGGCGGGCGTATATCAAATATGAGGCCATGTTTGAGAAGGTAAAGTCCACTAAAATCCACTCTGGACTGTGTCTGAAATCACTGTGTCACTATATCAGTGGAGTAATGTAAGGAATAGTGTCCGATTTTGGATACAGCCCTATCCTAAAGCTGGACCTTTATTAGTTTCTGCATTAGTTTAAAATTCACCATGAAGTCAGTCAATTCCTGATGAACAAACAACACGGTGACCAAGAAAAATTGAACCATAGACCGCATTAGTGGCCGGCCACTTTTTCAATTTTGTTTATTGCAAAAAATGCATATATGAAGACTTCAGATGCAAAAACGTCCATCTGACATTTTTTCTTTTAAATCGTCTTCTATGTTTCTATGTTTAGGTTCAGTAATTTCACTTTAATGGCAATGAAAATGTTATTAAAATGTGTTATTTTCAAAAATGTCGCATTGCATTGTCGCTTCGCACTTTGTCATTGGACAAGACATAGTAAACAGTTGCAAAATTAAATAAATACGATTTTTTTTATTTTACTTTATTTAGCATATAACTGCATTCTATAGGCTGCACCACACAGTGAGTTGTTGCCCCACATCATGCTCATTATCAATAAACTATGAAATGTAAGATGACCTACGCAGGTCTGGGGCGAGGCAGTGTGTTAAATCGACAGACAGCCCTACTTTAAACAGGATAAAAACTTGCAGCTCAACAATACACTCGCTCATACACGCGCTGTCTTTCTTGAAATCATATGATTTGATTTGCGTTTGGGGTTGATCGTTTTCCCTACGGAGAAAATAAATGTCATTTTTAATGTAAATGCTGCTTATAAAAATACATTTAAAAAGAAAATATTGCTTATAAATAAACGTTATGACTTAGTGTTCACTTACTGTAACTTCCTCACCGTCTCTCTCTCTTTTTCTCTGCAATTCTCTTCACCCCATGTCCTTGTTACAGTACGATGTCAACGGTGATGGAAAGCCCGGAGGAGGTGGCGAGTATGAAGTTCAGGTATTAATGGTCTGTTCATATTTACATATTCAAATTCATAAATCTGCTTCGGAGCTGGGAGTCATTTTAATCTCTAGAGGAATTAGGGGCTTAACCAGTATGGTGATAGGCTGAGCTCTGGAGGGAGTGTCCTGAGTGCCAGCATTCTGATTGGACTCGTCTATCCCATCCTAAAATCTCTGTTCTGATCCTGATCCTGATCCTGATCCGTGATTTCTGGAGGCTGAAGCAGTGGAAACATTAGAAAATCCCACATCTCCATTCAACAGCTGAAGCCGAAATGATTCAATCAGTGTCTTTCTGTCTGGCTTGCTTGCTTTTTTTTTTTTTTTTGGTGGAGGTAAGAGGGAACCCAAAAAAGTTTTGCAGAGAATAGTACGGTAACGCTTTACAATAAGGTTCAATTTGTTAACATTAGTTAACATGAACTAATGCTAAAAATATATTCAAAAGCATTTACTAATCTTCGTAAATATTAATTTCATCATTTAGTAATACAATGTTAAACTAATCTCTTAAGTATCATTTAATGGACCTGAGCTGACGTTGACAATGAACAGTTAACAAAAGTGAATAAACACTGTAACAAATGAATTTGTCTTAGTTAATGTTAGTTAGTGCATTAACTAAAATGAACAAATGGGACCTTATTGTACATTTTTACCAATAGTATTTTTTACACTCACCTGAAGACCGCATATTTTAATGAGATATACCCAGAAGTAACTACGGTAAAATAATAGCCCATTCTGCAAGGCATGAACATGTAGCTGATATAATCCAATGGAAAATTATAGACATCATGTTATATTTTTTCAGGTTCATTGTCTTAGGTAGTAATTAATGTCTCTGCAGTGGCAGGATCAGAAGATTATTGTAATGACTAAAACTGAGCTGACATTACAAATGGTAATTTGCTCTAATCCAATTAGAAGGCTTATTGCTGATCGGAACTTTGCACATGCTGTTTATGTGGAGTATGATCATTAAAAGTGTTTCTGTTTGACTCACAGCCTGTGTGTGTGAACAAGTGTACTTTTAGAGAAAGTGTGCGTGTGTTGGTTGACATTTGCTTTTATTTTTAGTCACTGGGTTTTATAGTTACCTTTTTGTTCTAGGTAGTGTGTGTGAAGGTCACAGGCCATATCTGAAGAATGGCCGACCTGTCAAGAGTTTTTTTTTTTTTTTTCAAATCAAGAAAAGCATTTCCGAGAATAACAGAAGAAAGAAAGTGCGAAGATGAAGTGATTGTGATTCTGCAGGGATTGCTCATCGTCATACCAGCGGGAACACAACGGAGGCTGAAGTGTTTTCATTTATCTCATTGCCTATTTATTCTCACTGAATCGAAATTGCACAGATAGTTCGATAAGCCATGAAACATCTTCTCCAGAGCTGCCTGCAAGATCGACGGTGTGCGTCATTGTGGTATTGTGTATTTTAAATCGTGAGAGGCATAAAATCTCCTTCATATTTTAATATACTGGATAAAATATTAAACAGTTTTCATATTAGTTTGTTTACTTTTATAACAGATTTAAAATTTAATGAACAAAGTGAAAACAAAATGATCTCTTGCAAGTAATATGTTAAATTATATATATTAGGCTACTTTATATTATATACTTCCTATCCTGTTAGTCATTTATAAAATCTGGAAATAGTCATTTCCTTGATAACATCATCCAGCAGGAAGTGACAACATTTTGGAGGGAAAACAACAGTATGAACACCAGTAAGTATTAGCAATGAAATTCATGAATTCTGTGACGTATTATGATGTTAGTTGATTTGTCTTACTCGGTTTGATAAAATTACAGAACTCCTTATATTATCAAAATTTCAAAAGATAAGAAGTAAAGAAACTGACATGTGACACTCGTGTAAGGTAAATCATAATCCCTTACTTGGCATTGGCAAGTCTAGTTCTTTGTTGATATTGTGTAAATAACCCAGCTACTTAATAGTTATAGTTGAAGTTATAATTGAAGCATATTTGTTCTTAAAAGTTACAGAGCTCAAAAGGAACTGCAAAAATGATTCAGAACAATGTGGAATTGAGTATTTTGCTCAAGGGCAAAATGCTGCTAGTTCATGGTTCTATCAAACCCTGTGATCTTTCAGTTTACCGACTTAGATGATGAAGGTGAAAATACTCCTATTCCAGTGCAAAGACATGAAATTAACCATTCATAGGTTAATCTTCCAACGAAAATCTGTTGAACAATGATGAAAATTACTACACTTTTATACATTTAACCTAGAGAACAATTAAATGGGGTGAAACATATCCCATAGACTCACATTGAAGTTGGTTGGGATCGACTTGGACTAGCCAGCAATCACATAGCAACAGACATTGAACACCTTAGAATTAGCACCCTACCAAAACACAGTAAAGTCATGGCAGCCATATTTGCACTGACAAGCACCAAGTTTTTCTTCTGAAATCGTATTATATTCACAATTCCGTTTGGTGAAATTTGGTGAAATTCCTTTAACTACACCAAACGGAATTGTGATACGATTTCAGAAGAAAAACTTGGTGCTTGTCAGTGCAAATATGGGTGCCATGACGTTACTTTGTTTTGGTAGGGTGCTAATGCTAAGGTGTTTAATGTCTGTTGCTATGCGATTACTGGCTAGTCCAAGTCGATCCCAACCAACTTCAATGTGAGTCTATGGGATATTTTTCACCTATTTAATTGAAATTCCTTTAACTACACCCCTACGCTAATAATAACCAGTTGAAAATGAATTTTATGCCACTACAGGTCAATGAGTGGTCCATTTGAGATTATAAGAGTGTATCCATATCCATGTTATTAAATGAGGATCCTGAAGCCTGACGGCTGGTGTTACATTTCCATGCGCCAGTTGTCTGCGGCGGCTCGCTTAGAGTCAACTCATTGTGATAAGTCACACATTATGAGCGTCTTCAGCTCAAGGAAAACCTAATCAGAGCGCTGAGAGGAGGTGGATCTGTTTGTAAGGGATGAAAGGGAACTGAGGAGGGGGGACAGTTTTTCTTTGTGGGAACATTATTAGAGTAACAAATCCCTAGTATGTGGGATGAATAAGAAAGGAGCTGCCTGTAAGGCACCATAATGCTTTAATGTGGTGAGTTCAAACCATGCCTGAGCATATTGGTGTGTATTTGATTGCCAAATGGATCCTTTTATCAAAGATGGCCGCATGCTGTGCTTATACAACAAAGCCCTTGATGTCAGCCATTTTAGGCTTTTCAGTGTAGAAAATTATAGATTACAGACACATAATGACTAATCTAGACTAACATTTCTCCACCATGTCTAGTATTTGTTACGGAACAAGGTGCTGTATGGATTGATGAATACAAGGTCCTGTCACATAACAGTTGTTCCAGATACTTAGATAGCAAAAGAATAATAGACTCCTATTCACCAACTGTGGAAAGGAGTGTTCTTAATTGTATTGAATGTGCACTTGTAGTGTACTTAAAATCTTAAAAGTATACTTTCTAACTCTTTAGAAAAAGGAACACATATTAAGGGGTTTCTCTCAATAAACTCCTAATTTGCTGCTTATTAATAGTAACTAAGGTAGTTATGTAAGGGATCTACAATATGGTCCATGCAGTCCAGAATAACCATTAATATGTGACCCTGGACCACAATACCAGTCATAAGGGTCGATTTTTTAAATTTGAGATTTATACATTATTCGAAAGCTGAATAAATAAGCTTTCCATTGATGTATGATTTGTTAGGATCTGTCAATATTTGGCCGAGATACAACTATTTGAAAATCTGGAATCTGAGGGTGCAAAAAAAAAAATCAAAATACTGAGAAAATCGCCTTTAGAGTTGTCCAAATGAAGGTCGTAGCAATGCATATTATTAATCAAAAATTAAGTTTTGATATATTTACGGTAGGAAATTTACAAAATATCTTCAAGGAACTTGATCTTTACTTAATATCCTAATGATTTTTGGCATAAAAGAAAAATTTATAATTTTGACCCATACAATGTTTTATTGGCTATTGCTAAAAATATACCCCAGCGACTTAAGACATAAGGGTCACATATGTGCTTTATAAGTACTAATAAACACTATTAATATGCATGCTAATAAGCAGCTAGTTAACAGTGAGTATTGGTCATTAAAATATCTGTTACCGTATATTTAAAAGGCCACTTAAGTGTACTTAAAGAGAATGCACTTTCATGTTTCGTGACACCCTTAGTAAACTTTCAAAATGCCATTTGTAATAATGTCAAATTAAAGGTTTTACTTAAAATATATTTAAAATATATTTTTTATCATGCTTTAAATAAGTTATTTTAACGAGTCGACTAAAGCACATGTAAAATACTTAATTATAATTGTTTACTGTAATGTTATTTAATATTTAATATATTTTAAATGCAATTTGCCACTTACAAATTTTAAATTATAAATATGTTTAAATCCATAACCTACAAGTCTCAGTAGAAGTTACATTAAAGCATACATTGTGACAGTCTGCAGCACACTTTAAGACACTAAAAGTAATTATTAAAGATGTGCTTAAAGGGATAGTTGACCAAAAATGAAATGTTGTTCCAAACCTATGTGAGTTTCTTTCTTTTCTACATAAAAGTAGACATTTTGAAAAATATTGGTAACCAAACAGTTGCTGATCACCACTGACTTCCATAGTAATGGGAGAAATATACTATGGAAGTCTATGGGGACCAGAAACTGTTTGGTAACCCGCATTCTTCAAAACATTTTCTCCTGGTTTCATCAGAGAAACTAAAACCATACAGGTTTGAAACAACATGAGGCTGAATAAATGATGACAGAATTTTAATTTTGGGTGAACTATCCCTTTAAGTAGGACTTAAAGGGATAGTTCACCCAAAAATTTAAATGTGATGTTTATCTGCTTACCCCCAGGGCATCCAAGATGTAGGTGACTTTGTTTCTTCAGTAGAACACAAACGAAGATTTTTAACTCAAACCGTTGCAGTCTGTCAGTCATATAATGGAAGTGAATGGGAATCACGGCTTTGAGAGTCAAAAAAAACATACACAAACAAAACCTGCACTGCAATGTCTGAACTGTCCTGAGCGCGTCCTGAGAGCGTCCGGTGCGTGATGCGTCTTCTTCTTCTTCTTGCTTTACGCAGACTTATACGTGCATTACCGCCACCTATCTCTCAAATGGACCATTGACACTCCTAATTGAGATTGTAGATAGAGTGTCAATGGTCAATTTGAGAGATAGGTTTTGTTAGTGTATGTTTTTTTTTACTCTCAAAGCCGTCATTCCCATTCACTTCCATTATAAGACTGACAGACTGCAACGGTTTGAGTTAAAAATCTTTGTTTGTGTTCTACTGAAGAAACAAAGTCACCTACATCTTGGATGCCCTGGGGGTAAGCAGATAAACATCAAATTTTCATTTTTGGGTGAACTATCCCTTTAAGCAAGTTCAGCAATTTAATTAAAAAGTTTGATTTAGTAAAAATTTCAACTAGAATGCATTTTAATTCAAATGTACATAACATGCAATTACATAACCAAAAACATTATTCTTTTAAATTATACCATTTCCATAATAAGTACTCTTTTTAAAAGTACAATAAAGTGTACTTCTATTTTACAATGGACCCTTATGATTTATATCCAATCTTTGAACACATATGATAGTTACATCTGTAACAGTTGGGTTCACAAATTATAAAATTGATCAGAGTACACTACACAGTAAAAAGTAGGAACCTGAATTTGTGAAGATTTATCCTGTTTTAACACTTAAAAATTCTTTAAAAAATTTTAAGTGTTAAAACAGGATAAATCTTCACAAATTCAGGTTCCTACTTTTTACCGTGTAGTGTACCCTGATCAATTTTATATCTATGTTATAATGGTAAGAGCTCATGAACCAAAAGATTTCCAGGAGGTCCTATACGCTAACTGTGAGACGCTGTGAAAACTAAGAGTCTTGAGCTGTGACGATTCACGATTCTTGATTGAGAAGGTTGAGAAGGTCTCCTGGTTCTGACCTCTATCTGTTTTTATAATCTCATCTGTGTTCCTGCACGTCCACATGGACCGCATTACATCCAGCGGTGGCTCAGGGTTCTGCTAGAGGAAGAAATCCTGCCACCTCTCCCACTCAGCAGACCACACAAAAAGAGAGAGGAGCTGAGAAAGAGGTTGCTTATCAGGACAAACCAATTGCTATGTTCCTCCACAGGCTAATCTGATCAATAGCTCTCTCTTTAAGCATGAATACGCGAGAGCTGCGGTCCATATTCAGCTTACTACAGTCCTGTGTAAGTACACTTGTGCACGGCCATTCATTTGATCACTGACTTTCCCTAAAGTGCTTTGACCGCAGATGCATTTGAATAAACCTTGCTGGCACAGAGAGATCAGGCAGAGCTGCATCGATTGGCCGTGGCCTCTGGACCATTTGGTATTCATTACAATGGAAGAATTAGAGGCAAGATAATGGCTGAAAAAGTAGATTCTAAAAACCAATTTTAATCTAAATACACACACACTAAATAAAGCCACATCGATCTGAAAAATAATTAGAGTCTTTCAGATCGCTTTTCATCTGCGTCTCTCCACCCGAGGACCAGTGTTCTAAGTTTGCTATTGCATTCATCATGTATTAGTTCAGTTTTAGAATATCAATATGTTTGTGTTGTGGGCATTGACATGCATGGTGGCTGTTTTCGACCTGCTTTTCTCTTTTTGAGGCTTTTAAGTTGACTCTGAATTGGAAGCATTGATATTCCAAAGGCCACTTCGCCTCAGCTATTGCTTCATGTTGGATGAGCAAAACGCCAGGGTTGTGCACTAATAATTGAGTTGAATTGGGAATTTAATTCTTGAACTTCAAATGAATGTTAATTTAAGGTAGAAAACAGGATGTAGAATTATAATTTCTTGTATTTCAATATGAAATACACATAAACATGTGAGGTTTTACAGGAACTTTAGATGTTCGTTAGATGTTGCCACAATCACAATCACATTTTTTTTTTTTTTT
>NW_015644168.1:1458355-1462095 GCF_001515625.1 Sinocyclocheilus rhinocerous
TTTTTTTTTTTTTTTTTGCTGCTGCTTGCTCAGTTTACTAAAGCAAAAGCAAATGCACATTCGCATGCACATTAAAGGGTTAGGGCTAGGGTTAGGGATCCGAACAGTTGATGAGCACCATTGACTTCCATAGTAGGAAAAAAAAATACTATGGAAGTCAACGGTGCTCATCAACTGTTCAGATCCCAACATTTTTCAAAATATCTTCTTTTGTGTTCAACAGAAGAAAGAAACTCATACAGGTTTGGAACAAGTGGGGAGTGAGTAAATGATGACAGAATTTTCATTCTGAAATTGAACTACTCCTTTAACATTTTTTGTGGTATAGCATAACTGAACTTTAAACATTAGCAGCAACAAAGTTCCACTAAACATGTATGTCTAAAATAAAGATATATTTTCAATTTATATCTCATTACACTAAGTTGTTAAGTACTCAGTTTAATTTTTTATTTAAAATATTAATAAATTATATAAAATAATACAATCATTTAATTGACTATGATGGTAAAACCACTCACTTGAATTGATACACATATAACATTAACTATTTAACTCGTAAGCTTGTAAGCATTCCTCCTGAGTGTGTTGATTTTCTTTGAATGGCCTGTTTAATTCAAATTCACACTCATGAATTGAAATGAAGTAAATTATGCATTTTGCACAACCCTTCAAAACTACTTTGGGCTTAAAATGGTCATCCAACCACTTCTTTTGCAGCACCACAGTCTTTCTGAGAATGTCTTGTGCTTATGATTTGGTACATTTCCATTGCCAATCACGTAAGTGATTTGTCATTGTTTAGCTCGAGTTGTACATTCTGCTGGGATGACAATTTTCTCCATCTTCAGTATAAACATCACTTTCAAGGCAAAATGGTCACCTGTTTATTTTTGCCGCTTGCTGTTTTCTGCAGGTAGAAAACCACCATGCTGGATTGCCACATTTAACAACAGCCTTTGACAAGATAAAGGATAAATTCTGACCACAAAGTAGAAATATCTGTTTTCTTGGAAAAGCACTCACCTCTTTAGCCTTAAAGGGATAGTTCCACCAAAAATGAAAATTTGATGTTTATCTGCTTACCCCCAGGGCATCCAAGATGTAGGCGACTTTGTTTCTTCAGTAGAACACATATGATGATTTTTAACTTTAACCGTTGCAGTCTATCAGTCGTATAATGCATGGCAATGGTAACAAAATCTATGAGAGTAAAAAAAACATGCACAGACAAATCCAAATTAAACCCTGCGGCTCGTGACGACACATTGATGTCCTAAGACACGAAACGATTGGTTTGTGCCAGAAACCGAACAGTATTTATATCATATTTTACCTCTAATACACCACTATGTCCAACTGTCTTTGGGCGCACGCACGGCATCCGGTGCGTGAGGTGTGTACGCGCTCTGGCGTAGTTTACGCAAGTGATCTCCCGCGCGTATAAGTCACTCATTGTTTACACAGTGCACAAACATTGTAGGTACGACGGCTAATCAAAATGGTACTTACTTGCACTTATCCGGATTGTTCAAACCGACTTAAAACTAAAAGATTACATTCTCTCGCGCGAACTCATTCGGGAGTGATGACTTTCCACGTATTCCCAACTTCTGAGCCTGCTCGCCTGAAGTTATGGTTGATTGCTCTTCGGCTGGATATCAACACACCCATTAACGTAAACTACGCCAGAGCTAATTTTCATTGTTGGGTGAACTAACCCTTTAATGCCTTTAATGTCCCATGTTATGGCCACTCAGCATGATGAACAGTGCTGGCAGACAGCTTTTGCCCTTTGACATGGTCAAAACTTTTTCAACAATTCAAGCTCTCTAGGTCCTAACAAACATGTATGCCTAATTTTTACCTGTCTTTGGGTTCAGTATTGACGCTCTGTGATTAGTACATCTTTATTTGTCATTACAGCACTCATGTATTGCTGTGTCATGAAATGATTTATGTTGTTTCTTGTTGTTTTTATGGGGCACACTTCTCCAGCTGATAAAATGGGTTTATTGATGAGTTGGATTGTGCCGCGTAATCTTGTGCGATTCCCATTCAGTGGAAGGCGACTGTGATTTATAGCTGTCTTTTCCCGTTTATATAGGTTTGTGAAAGAGGGTGACATTGTGTGTTGGAGGGTGCATTGTGTGTTGGAGAAGCTTCTCTGTAATGTGACAGACTGCGTAATTTTCAACTTAACATGGTCTCCCTAGTGAAAAATAAATATACTTAAATGTATTAGAAATACATTTATTTCATGCTAAGTATACTACAAATACATTTTCATATTTATGTACTTAATAAAATGCCCTGCAGTTGTACTTTTAATATACTAAATTGGTATACTTAAAGTCTGCTAAATTGGAACAACTAATTTTGTACTTAATGCACTTTAATTGTGCAGCTTCTATGATAAAATATGCAATATTAGCAATATGTTGTATTATCATAACATAATATAGTGATATACAGTATACTAACATGATTAACAAAGGAAATGGATTTTATTTAAAAATAGTGTATATATATATATATATATATATATATATATATAAAATATATATATACACACACGCATACAGGTGCATCTCAAAAAATTAGAATATTGTGAAAAAGTTTATTTCAAAAAGTGAAACTTTCATATATTCTAGGTTCATTACATGTAAAGTAAAACATTTCAAAAGTTATTTTTTGTTTTAATTTTGATGATTAGAGCGTACAGCTCATGAAAGTCAAAAATCCAGTATCTCCAGTAGTATCTCCCAAATCCAGTAGTCACATGAATACATATACAGGAGTTATCAGAATGATCTTGAAATGTTGGCTATCAGTATATATGTTTGTTTGTCCAAGTGATTCTGTATTTTGCACATGTAAATATTGTCACATTCTTTACTTGCATAAAAAAAAAAAATCCAGTATCTCAAAATATTAGAATATTTACATTTGAGTTTCATTAAATTATCATCCCTACAGTATAAATTACGGGTATCTCTTGTTCTTTGAAACTACAATAATGGGGAAGACTGCTGACTTGGCAATGGTCCAGAAGATAATCATTGACACCCTCCACAAAGAGAGTAAGTCACAGAAGGTCATTACTGAAAGGCAAGTGTTGTCGAATCATACAGTAGTGGAAGATGCGTCAGTCGAACAGGAATGTAAGGGGGAAAGGGTCTGGGGGGGAATGACAGTGAGGAGACAGAAAGCACTGCACTTATCACAGCAGCACAGATGGTGCGGCAGATGAGATGGGAGTGGAAGACGGACAGATAAGGAGGGAGAGCAAGAGAGGAGTGAGATACGGCAAGAGAACATGTATGTGACAGTGTACTTAAAGAACGGTGGTTTAAAGCTCCTTGCGAACTGTTTTAATCAACATAGGCTCATTGGAAAAAAGTGCCTCTAACTACATTTTTGTGAAAATGCAAAAGCATACCTATATCATACAGCTCACTGCAGTTTACAGCTGGAATGTCCACTAGGGGTAGTAAAACACCAACTTTTATTGCAAATTATGAATGCAGTGGCAGATTATCGTGAACTTTTCTGTTTTGCAAATCCTTTATTTGATTGATCTTAGGAAATATTCTAATATTTTGAGATACTGGATTTTTGACTTTCATGAGCTGTAAGCTCTAATCATCAAAATGAAAACAAAAACACTTTTGAAATGTTTTACTTTACGTGTAATGAATAAGAACGTTTCACTTTTTGAAATAAGTTACCAAAAAAAA